>NW_025110160.1:181031-185331 GCF_011392965.1 Frieseomelitta varia | reverse complement strand
AAAAAAAAAAAAATTACGTAAGCAGGAAATTAGGGTTTTTTTTTTTTTTTTTTTAATTTTTTTTTTTTTTTAATTTCTTCTTCCCGAGAATGTTCACACTTGGGAACAGCGAACTGCGATGAGCTTTCCTCCTTCACCTGAATTGTTTTCTGTAGCACGTTTAGCTGTAGCGACTGGGTTCGATTGATCTTTCAAATCAGATGTCTTGCAATATATCGATTTCACGTAACTTGACGGCTCGAAGCCTGAAAAATTGAAAATGCACGTGCCATTACGATCAACTGTTTCATTGTTTAGTGAATTATTTAAAGAACTCAGAGATTCGAGTGCCAAGAGGGAAAACGTTCTCAGCTCGCTGAATAAAACGCTGAAACCAGTCCAACA
Organism: Frieseomelitta varia; assembly: GCF_011392965.1. NCBI lineage: Eukaryota > Metazoa > Arthropoda > Insecta > Hymenoptera > Apidae > Frieseomelitta > Frieseomelitta varia. Next base: position 184,947 of record NW_025110160.1, on the reverse strand, counting down.
AAAAAAAAAAAAAAAAGTGGGCAAGGTATCGCCTAACGGTGGACTTGCCTAACCTCTTACGTGTAACCGGCCTCGTGTTGGTTGATTCGCAGGATCAAACTGAGTCAGCAGCTATACTCAAGATCAAGGAGAGCATGCAGGAAGAGGCAAAGAGGTTTGAAAAGGATTCAGATCACCCCGATTATTACATACAATAACTCGTCACGAGTCGAATTTGGGCCCTGAGACCAAATTAACGTTTTAAGAGAAACAAAAACCGACTCCCCTCTTTTTCTCACCTTTCTCTCTCTTTCTCTCTCTCTATCTCTATCTCTCTGTCTCTCTGTCTGTCTATTTTCCTTAAATCCGACTCTCCTGACTGCACTTATACTCCTTCCTTTCAGAACCCCAATCTCCTGCAAGTTCGAGTCGAGGCACTTGAAAGCGGTATAAAGAAAAAAAAGTGAAAAAAAAAAAAATTGTAAAAAAAAAAGAACGTTGAGCTCCTCGAGGAAAGTGCACCAGAATATTATCGTATATAAGGATTGAAAAAGAAAAAAAAAAGAAAAGAAAAGTGTGTTTCTCCTTTTGTGAAAGCGAAGAGGGGGAAAGGATTACGGAAAGGACCTAACCTTTTTAACGTAGAGCAGTTGGTCGTGAACCTTCGGGGAACGTTGTTGTCGTCACGTAAGACCTCTCGTGATTTCGCGTTGACGTACACTCTTAAGGAAACATGGCGTCGCGGTAACACCGTGTCGTCTAACACGAACATCGAGTCGATCGATGACGGTCGTTTTCTTTTGTAGGTGGTCACGGGTTCAAGATGTTTCGAGCGTCTTTCGAGTATCGTGTTGAGGTTATGAAACAACCCCAGTGGCTGTGCTTCCACGCAAAATGGTCCACGTCGTGATAAAATTTTTACGCCGTTACGAACGAACTCGGTTACCGCAAAACGGTGAAATCTCAACGCCGACAAATACAAATTTTGTTATCGCCAGAGGTGACGGATAGAAATTTTACTGTGAAAACAGTTGTAGATTGAGAACAAGCCGAGTTCAGGGGACCTGGGAAATCCACCCATTCAGAAGATACGGAATCTTACAATTACTGAACACAAAGAAAATAATGGAGAGCGATATGAAAGTCTCGGAAGTAACTCAATGGAGATAAGAACAAAAAAAAGATGAGCAAAAGAAAAGAAAAGAAAAAAAAAAAAAAGATGTTTTATCTAGCACGGTATACGTGTCTTTATCGCATTTTTCTTTATCTTTCATACGCTAGATTCCGTATCATCCGAATAAATTTCCCAGGAGTTTGAGAAATTTTACAGTTTTGATCCCGATGCGGGCCATTAACATGGAAGGACAGAACCGTTTCGTTAATTTGTACAAAGTCTCTGCTACCACGCGTTAATTATCGAAGCATGTTACATTTTTCCCCGCCCCTTTTCGAGAAATGAAAATTGCGTGCTTTCGTTTTCGAGTTATTCGACTTAACGCTCGATCACGTTACACCCGCAAGTCACACAAGTGGACTCGTTTTGACGTCGTTTCCCTTTCCTCTCAAGTCGCCCCTCCTACTCCTGCATAAGAAACCCGGTTTCGTTTCCGAGAAACGGGAAGAGACAAATGCAAAAAAGAAAACAGAAAGGTAATAAGTGCTTCCTTATTGGTCCTAAGTTGATAGAAAACCATATATTTTTTGTACAGTTCGAGGAACAGTTTGAGCGGTAAAACGGGGTGATTTTTTTACAAACGAGAATAGCATTTCCCCCCCCCCCCCCTCCCCCCGCTCCTCTCCTCTTCCTGTTCGCCCTTCAGTTTCACCAACTAGACGTTTTCATGGAGTATACTTGAGTGACGTTTCATCGGTTCCCTCGGTGAATAGTTTCAACGTATAAAATTGAAAAGAAAAAAGGAAAACTAAATGAATGAAGTAACCGTTACGAGATAAATCTGACGCAAGGGAAAAAGATATTCTTCCCGTACATATCTGTTTGTGTGTTGCGATTCCAGTTCTCGATGACGCACGTCGAGACGGAAAACACGCTCTGTTGATATCAGTTCAATTTTGATACAAATGTTGTGTAGATTCCCCTGACAGGCGCGTCGAAACTAGATCTTCGTTTCCCGCGATCGGGAAATATTTTTTTTCGAAACGATCCTCGAAGCGAGATCGATCGATACGAGATAGGGAAAAAAAAAGATTCGAGATGAGAGAGAACTTACCACCAGATTTATAGCGTAGCACGTTCTAAGATGATAGATGATTCGCTGCATCTTGGCCCGTATTATAATATCGCTATTATTTAGATAAAAAAGATATTAGTATCTTTCTTTTTTTTTCTTTTTTTCCAAGTAAAATTTCGATGTCGTACATTTTATTTATGCAACGAATTTAAACTAATTACGGACACGCACGTTGTACGTGCCGAAATGTAAATACTTGTTAAATTAGTACAAACATCGAGAGATATTAATTTGCCAACAGTTCGTTGGAAACGCGACTGATCGATCCCGCGCAAGATTGTACGTCAGCGCAAGCGATCTGCGAGCACAAATACCTACCTGTACTCGTTTTCTACCGTGGCATCGTTCTACGGTCAGATCTGTCTGGCTATTCCTTCCGAAAGAAAGAAAGAAAGAAAGAAAAAAAAGAAAAGAAGCATCAATATCTTCCATGATCATACACGTATACATACATACCTGAGAGAAGAGATCCACATGCGAGAGCGCAACGCCTTTGTGCTTCTTTTTCCTGTCAGTTTACGAAGAATGCGATTTAGAAAAAAAACAGAAGTCCCCCCGATAGATGTTGGTGTTGTTAGAGAGTGGTATCCACGACACGCGCGGGACAGAGGAGAAGTGGGTTTTTAATTTATTTACAAGAGGGGATAAGGAACTAGATACATATATCGTTCGATCGTGTCGTGTATAGAGCATGCAGCAGTGCTACGCTAACTGACCCGAGGAGGATTTTAGTCCCCTCAGCGTCGCTATTATCCACCGATTTTGCGGAATTTCGAAGAATTTCTCTCTTATTGTAGCAGTCCTCGCGTAACTGACCAACTGTCGGGACTCAGTCAGTCAAGCGATATGGCGGTATTGCAGGAATTGACATCGAAAGAAAGAGTGGGGATGAGCATCAACCAATAGGCGTTACGTTTCACGCGGCCGCGTCTATAAGGTAGCGTAGAGTGGGGGTAGTCCCAATTCCTGGAATTGGTGGGGGGGTAAGCGCAACGGTCAGTTACGAGGGGACTGCTGTACTTGATGTGCGTGAAGTAAGCCACTATACCGGTTAATCAATATATCTCGTTCAATAGAGGAAAAGAGAATGCCTGGAGATCCATTTTAGAAGTGTATCCTCATCGATAACTAGTTATGTATGTATGTAACTAATCGAAAACCTGATTCGTGGCCAATTAGCGGAGCTACTGCTCGGTACACAGACGAAAGACGAAAACGACGCTGCAAAAGTCAGTCAGACGTGATCGTAAACGTCGAAAGCGACGATCTTTACAACGCATCCGCGTTTAAGGAAGGATTTTTCACGGGCATTGTTAACAGTCGATAAAGTCGTTGCAATCACGTCGGTGGATCAGATTTTTATTTAGCTTGAGAAGCGCACAGTAACTGAAAGGCTGCAGTAGCATTATTTCCGAGAGATAAAAATAAAAAGGTACATACTCGGACACTCGGTTATTAGGGAACTCGCGAGTAACTCGCTTGCATTATTCCCCCGTGTCGCCGAGTGTGGGGAACCCGACGAAACGGTTCTCGAGAGAACACGCGTTATATTATATCTCCTCTCCCCTACCCTAGGATTTAAATCCGCTAACGGTGGGAATCCGGCCAGTGTGCGTCGATAGAAGAGTACACATCGAACGAATTTTCATTCGAGACGATCGTCGTTTGTATCGATAAAAGAAAAAAAA
>NW_025110160.1:179975-181021 GCF_011392965.1 Frieseomelitta varia | reverse complement strand
AAAAAAAAAAAAAAAAAAAAAAAAGAAAAAAAAACAGTATTTATGTCAATGCAACTGCCAATAATGGAATTTTGTTTCTCGTTCTGTTTTATTTCTCTTTCTCGTTTCGTTTCTTCTCTTTTTTTTCCGCGTTACGTTCACATTGAGTCGAGGCCATTATTGCCAACGAAAGAAAAAAAAAAAAAAAAGAAGAAGGTACGACGAGGTTGTGAGATCGGGGAGCAAAAAAAAAAAAAAAAAGAAAACGGTAATTTGCGACACATTTGTCAAAAGACAAGCGGTTCGAAACATGCGAAGTCGAGTAAATAACTGCAAGGGGGGCAAAAATTCCAAATAAGTCCCCCTTCGTGTTCTATTTAAAAAATCGTTGAGTTTGCATCGAACGTATGGATAGTTAGCTATTAATTAACCTAATTAATCAACCTCGTCGTATCCCTTTCGTCCGTTATATACTATATTCGACACATGGACGAGTTTCATTTTTTTTTCTTTTTTTTTTTTTTAATTGGTCACGCGATATCGAATATGGGCACGAGAGCTGCGTGAAACTGGCCAATTACGCAACACACAGTGAGACAAACGTGAACGTAACCAAACAACAGGATGAAACGGGGAATTAACTTGCTGTTATTGTTGTTGTTTGTAATCCGATACTCGTCCGACGAAGTAATCCTGGTCGCCTGGTTGAGGTCACACGATAAAGCACGATCGTAACTCGTCCAAAGGAACAAAGAAAATTCAAAACAAACGTACATAAGTAAGTTTTTACGTTACGCCTGTTTATCTCCTGGTTGGTGCCTCGAATCTGGGAATGGCGGCGTGTATATACACACGTACATTTACACGTACATACATACACACACACATATACACACGTGTATACTATTTCGGCGTAATTAAATGTAAATGTATAAGTTGTACAAAATGTCGAGTGCAATTCGGATTAAAATAACCTATTACAGTGGAATATACGGTGTTCCTGCTAATTGCGTGAAACATCAAAAGAGTATTGACGTCCGTTCTTTGTTTTTTTTTTTTTTTTTTTT
>NW_025110160.1:13263-179965 GCF_011392965.1 Frieseomelitta varia | reverse complement strand
TTTTTTTTCCCTCCAAGTTATCATCGTTAAAAAATGTTGACCTCGGGTGGAAATCTCTTTTCGTTTCACGTTGCTGCTTAGAGATTTCGTCACGTGAACGAAAAGATGCCCGGACTCGGAAGAGGGGATCTCAATACTTTTCGAAAATATTTCGCGCATTTACTCGTTTAATGTATATTTAATTTCTCGTTAAGGGATCACACTTTTGTACGGTCAGAGGGAACTTGAACTCCTTTCTCTCTGCTATATATACATATTTTCGTTCGTCGTCGACATAATGATTCGTCTCAACAAAAAGTAGCGAACAGTCCCTTTCTTTTTTCAATTTGTTTTTTTTTTCTTTTTTTTTTTTCTTTTTTCTTGAGGGGGGTGAAACAGATAGAAGTATTTTGATCAAAATTTTAATGTAAAAAAGAAAGAGAAAAAAAAAATCTAGACGAGATGTATTACGTTAAGTATAGACCAAAAACTTTCGGACGAAAGCAAGTACATATATAGTTTGTATTTGATCGTTTTTAGCGCAGAATCGATTGTAAAACTGATCAAAGCGAGTTTGATCGTGGGGATATATACATACATAAGGAAAGATATTTGTATATTGTTTAAAGCGAGAGAGTTTAACTCGTCGTAACTAGAGAAGAAATAAGAAGAATTAAGAAGAAGAAGAAGAAATGGTATCTTGTGTACCCATATTGTGCGTTACGATTTCGTAAGATAATTAGGAATTTATAATAAGTAAGGGTGTCAGGTTGGCAGGAAAACAGTGATCGAGAAATTTTCAAGTCCAAACATTGTGACGAGAGGAAAACAAAAAAGAAAATAGACCCGGAGAGAATATCCTAGCCGCGGTATAAAAGAAAAAAAAAAAAAAAAAAAAAAAAAAAAAAAGAAAGTATTAAAGCGTGTGTACGTTTATAAGATCGAGCCATAGTGAGAAAGAAAGAAAAAAAGAAAATAGGAATCAACAGAGAAATCAATGAGCTGCCATCGTTCCCAAACCCCGTTTAAAGAGTGTTTGCATTCAAAACTGAGGACATGAATTTTCTTTCTATCATTATTTACGATTATATGACGATTGTAACACTGACACGGGCTGTACATCTTGCGGCTGAATTCACATATTCTTTAAATTCACGCATAATTATCAACACATAATTATAGATACCTATTACGAGTATAGCATTCAAGTAGCAAGTAATAACAATAAAATAATGGAATAAATGTCATCTATCCTACTAAAAGTGTCGAGATTGTTGTTCTTTTTCCACTTCTTCTTCGCATCACACACCTTCCGCTCTCATTAGCGCGTTTCTACTTGTGTACTCGCTTCCCGAAGAAGACGTGTCGTCGTTTGTGCTGGAAGATTATGCTGAAGTGCTCGTTATTTGGTCGTATATTTCTGCTGGTAAGTTATACATTGTGTACTTTCATTCCAAAAACAGAGATTTAGTAATTTTAGTAATTTTTTTTTTTTTGTTGTGATTTAGTAACTTTAGTAGTTTTTTTTTTTTTTGTAGTTATAACCTCTTCAAAAAGAAAAGAAACTAGCGCAACATTGTTAAGTTCTAAAAGAAAAAGAATGTGGTAGCAAAGTGGAACGTGAGCTTAAAAATTCTAAATATAAATCTTTTAACTTTATTGCTTTATGTATGTCATTATAACAGAAAATTTATAATTGGAATTGCTTAATCCTTGTCCAAACTGATTGGGAGAGACAATTGTTCAGAGACAGTCGACGGACATAAATCTTGGTATTCTGTTTTCCGTTAGAATTGAAAACAAGGGACAGTATGTGGAAACAAACATATTGAAGAGAACATGCTATAAGGCAACTCAGTTTCATCATAGTTTTCAAGCTGAACATTAACTGCTGTGCATTGTATTAACTGGTCCCTTATTTTTTTTCATTATTTATATATATTATTCTCTCTATATATATATTATTTTTTATCCTGTTTATTGCATTAATTATAATTATTATTTCATATATCAGTTTCATCATAGTTTTCAAGCTAAACATTCATTGCTGTACATTGTATTAACTTGTCTCTTATTTTTTTTCAGTATTATATTTATATTATTCTATATATGTATATATATTATTTTTTATTCTATTTAACTCTATTTAACTTTATTATAGTATGTAGACAAACAATAAAATTTTACTATTTATCAAAAATATATTCATCTTTCTTCTGCACTACTTTTTAAACATTAATAAGAACTTTAGACAAAAGTTTTGGTAAGACGTTTGGTATTAATATTATTCAGTATTATTAGTATGAATTAATATCCTCGGAAATGCACATTCAACTAGTAAAGGAATCTCTTCTAGTTAGATACCTTAACATTGGTTGCAGCCAATCTTATCGAAGCAGGAACTGCTGCGCGAAAGATAGTAAATATATATATATATTTTCTGTTATCGACTATTTTTTATTAACAATTTTTTGCAATAAAATTTCGAAATCACTCGTAAATACTTTTGCATGGAATTTCTAAATTTCCAGAGCTACTTTTTAAGGTTGTTCCTAACTGTAGATCGTTTCCAATTGAAACTGCAACATCTCTGCGATCATTTAGTAGTTTTCTGTTTTTTTTTCTTTCGAAATTTTAAAAATGTATGCACTATAAATAATGTGAGATATAAACTGAGAGGTATTATGAAAGATGCTAATTTAATGCGGATTTTGTTAGCACAAACAGTCAGTTTACTTTGCCAGAACAAAGTTAAATTACAAAATAAATCCATAATTTTTTTTATTATTTTTTTTTAATTTTTTTATTTCCACAGATTAAAAATGTTTTATTAAAAAAGAAAAAAATAGGTGGGAAGAAACTTCTGGCCCTACAGAATAATTATCTCCAGACAATGTCTGTCAGTCTGAATTAATACTGGAACTACTGACGATTAAAGAATAAAATTTCCATCAGAGACACTGAAGACAAAAAAATAAAGAAACGTTACAATAGAACGGAGCATACAAGTTTCTATTCATATATTTTACGAAAAATTGTTTAAATCTTTAAAAATACACTGTTTTATATCTATAAAATGTCTAACAGAAATTATAAATGGTTCATTTTGACCATTTTTGGTAATTTTAGTGTTAACTTTTTACTAGTCAAACATTCTAGAACCGTATAATATTAGATCGTTGTTTTTGTTTCTTTTTTTTTAACATCAAGGTCTATTATGTATCTGGAATTTAGATTACTACATCACGAATCAATGACCTGCAGCGCTCCAAGCGGCAAACCATTTCCCAATGTCGTAAACATGACACGTTTAAATCTCCGTGAAACATGCATCAGTTTCCGCGCTTTAATCTCTTTTAACACCTTGGTATTTTTTCCCCCAAAATACACAGTAGGTCGAAAGGTAGGTATCGAATTTTCAAAACTTAATTTTCCGATTTGCATTTTTTTTTTTTTTTTTTTTTAGAAAAAACTTGGACTCGAGTAAGTTGAAATTAACCAAAATTTAGACTCAGGTAAGTTGAAATTAACTAAAAATTAAATTTGAGCAAGTTGAAATTAACCGAAACTTGGACTCGAGTAAATTGAACTTAACTAAAACTTAAACTCAGATAAGTTGAAATTAACTAAAAATTAAATTCAAATAAGTTAAAATTAAACTTAAACTCAGGTAACTAATCTAACTTAGACTCAAGAATAAGTTGAACTTAACCAAACTTTAAAGAAAACAGCTACTTCGTATGTATGCAGCTATTTATATGAGTTTATTTTTATGACAATTATAATCGTGATATTCTGTAACAATTACAAAATGGTACGTGAAGAATGAAAAAATTTGCTCGTACGCCAATGCGCACGTAGATCGACAGGTTGTCGTTCCGCATTCTTCTTTGTCCATTTGCCGTGGAAGGATGTTCAATGAGTCGATGGCCTTGACCAACTGCTATGGCGACGCGCATTTCCGGAAGTGCCTTGATCTCGCCTCGCGAGATCTTTCTCAGCTATTGGAAGACTGGTAAAAAAAAAGTAGCTCGATAGAAAGCTGGTAAAAATGTTCTTGATTTATCGATAAATAAAGTTCGATGCTACAAGCGAAATTATAATTTTACATTCGTACTTCTCAAGTATAGTATAGTCTTGCAAGCAACGGAGTATTTGACAGAACGAAACGGAAGGGAAATTGAAGAATTGAAACGTAAGTATAAGATAAATCTGTCTGTATTTTCTTATAATTTTCATTATAATACGAATAGCTATTTGTCACGCAGATATCATTTATTAATATTATTCTTATATTTAGATTTATATTTTGGTCACATGGATTTCAAAAGTTCTCTCTGTTCAAAAGTGACAATTACGATGAAATATATCGTGACAAATGGTAATCAGTTTGAAGAGAAGGATACAAGCTACTCGTATCTTCGTCTGGTACGATCACTTTCCGCTATCTTCACTTCTAAGGTGCCACTGGCACGCATGCGCAACACACCGCGGCGCGGCGCGGCACGGTACGAATCTCACTTATCCTCAAAATTTTATTCTCGTTTTACATCGTTCGTGGGAAAGGAAAACTCGACTTATAATTTCAATAAACGATCTAACGATTGTGTATAGAAATTTCGATATTTTTCAATTTAAAAAGACTTCAGAAAGAACATTACAATTGTCGTTGAATATTTCCAAAAAGTCAGATTGGATTTGAACCTTCTAAATGATTTTATTGATTGAAGATTTTACGAGCTGAATTTAAGAAATTTGATTCAGAATTGTGTTTGAACTTCTCGAAAAAAAAAAGGAAGTATAATTTTGAGGTGTGTCGAGGGGGGATTTGACGCGGGACGGCTTTGGTGGATGCCTTTGGTGGTGATGAGTACGGGACCGAAGAAGCAGGTGGCTCCTTATACACCATAGCACGGGTTCAATGTGTTCAGTTTTGCTATGACCGTCGACTGGTCACGAGATATCTCCGAGGCGGAACCTTTGTTTTGATACACGAGTACGTTTTGTTTCCTTGTTTCGAGGGAGAGAAGAGAGAGCATTGGCTGCAATGGAATTTCGAAACACACTCGTCGTGAGTTGGTGAACCACTCGTTTTCTTTTTCTCTTCTCGTATCTTCGCTTTTATTTTTTAATCATCATAATAATTAGCGTTATTTCATTTCTGTAATTTTATTACTTACCCCATGGTACCTTCTTCTTACAAGTAACAAATTATTTTTATACACGATTACTCGGGTAATTTTAAATATTTATATGTAACAAACGAACGATGATATATTTTTTTTAAATGTTTGTTACTTTAAATATTAATTAACTATTATTCTTGTGATATATACAGCCAATATCGCCACGCATTCGGTAACGCATTCTGTGCCAAAACTAACTAGGGAAAAGTTCGATAAGCTCGTTTCCTTTGCGCTAGTCGATGCTTATTATAGAAATGTCCCGTATTCAGTAATCACAGGGAACCGGTATTAAAGTAATACCGTTACACAAATGCGTAATAAACGTCATGACAGGAAAAGTATACCTTTCCGTCTTTCTTCAATATTGTTCTTTGTCGATGGAATGTCAAATGTTAATATATACAAATATTAAATGAAGATTAAAATGAGATCACAAAACAAGCATAAGTTCTTTCTGTGAATCTTAAAAAAAAAAAATCACTTGTAAAGTAAAAGAAGGTTATGTCATGGAAGCTAGAGCAAGCAAATGATAAAAACAAAAAAGGAAATTAATTATTCGCGTGCAGAAATCTTAAATAATTATTATTAAATTATATTAATTATTATTATTAAATATTATTATTAAATGATACAAAATATTATTATTAAATATTTCTTAAATATACTTCTTAGTTTCAACCACAGAGATAACTATAGTGTTTATTTAAGTTGAACAAAATGTTTTCTCTTTATTTTCAGAGAGATTTAAAAGCAGATGTAAGCTTTATTAACTAATAAAGATAATACATTACCTATTTCCCTTTTCTAATATCTGTCGTGTTTCAGACAATTTTACTACATCAACTCATTTTTTCTTACAAAAAAGTAAAAATTTGGCAATGTTTTGTCAAAAAAACGAATTATACAGGCCAAAAGTTTCTTCCTTATTTTTTTTAATGAAACATCAAAATGTATGAAAAAAACCAAGTTCAAGTTAAATTTAAGTTCAAACATGATTTTCTCATTATGTTTTAAAAATTACTCTTTTGTCTACTTTAGCTTGTAAAAAAAAAATTAAAAAAATATATAATAAGAAAGTTATTTATTTTAGTAGGAATGATTTCATTCTATACACAGGATACATTAAAATTGACTGAAAGCATTTGCAGTGACACTTTGCATAAGGAAAAAAGTGAAGAAAACATTTTTGATAACTAAATAATCCTTAACCAATTACCACATTTTTCTCAACCAACCATCCTGAGAATCTGTATAAATCCATGGTTCCCAACGTGGGGGCAATTCGATAACGTGTCATTGACAGTGAATATTTTGCATTTCTTCAAGTGAAAATTTAACTTTTTTTACTTATTTTCCTTCATGGATGTCATGTTCTTTGAAAGTTTGTTTAGATCAAGTTAGACGCTTCCTTTGCGTCAGAAATTCACTTTTTGAATAATAATAACTATGTGTCACAGGAGAGACATATTTTAAGAATGCTTAGGTGGGGCATGGTCAAAAAAAAAAAAAAAGGTTGGGAACCACTGGTATAAATGAAACGTCAAAACAACGTGCATCTTCGACAGCTTGTTTGATCGATGAGATGGTCTGAGCTTCGCAGTCCCGCGTAACGATTTTCGAAAACCTCGAAAATTCCTAAAAGTTAAAGAACCGAAAGAATGTAACGGCCGACGGTCGGGTGCGCTTAGTGGGGCAGAGCCGGTGTACAACACTATAGTCCCCGGGTATTAATAGTCTGCGGAGCATGGGCCGAGTACCGTTAAGGCCGAATACGATACACTTCGGTATCTTACTTAACGGAGAATGCCTTGTAAGAGCGAAATGCGTAGAGCTGCGAGGAGGAATCATCGACAGACGCGCTAGTTCGAACAGCGTGTTGTTTGTATGTCGTTGATCCCGGCTTCTGCTCGAATAACGTTTCCCCCTCCCCCGCTGGCGCAGGTATCGTCTGTTTGTTTTTAGGTTAAGATTTTAATTGAACCACCGTAACGACAGGGCCGAAAGAATTTTTCGTAGTAGATAAAGTGACGCGAGAATCCAAACAGTTATGAGTCGAATGTACGAGGACAGTGTGAAAGGAGAATCGTATTACGTAATTAAGTAACGTCGCAAATAAAAGGAATTGATATCGATAATATATGTGAAATTGATGTAGATAATTTACAAAAAATTGATATAGACAGTTTACATAGAAATTGATATAGATAATTTATAAGAAATAGATATAGATAATTTAAAAAAAATTGATACAGATAATTTATAAGAAATAGATATAGATAATTTACAAAAAATTGATATAGACAATTTATATAGAAATTGATACAGATAATTTAGAAACTAGTTGTAAGAAATATCTTATATAAATATGTTTGTAAGAAGTAAGTTGATACAGATATTTATAAGAAATTTGTACATAGCATACTGTACACATATGCATGCATGTATATATGTATGTACTATACGTGTTACATGAATTTTGTAGATGGTACTTTTATGCATTCTGTGTCACGCAAATGAATATCCGGACACAAAACAATCGAGACCGGGCGACGTCGATTCGACAACGGAATCTAACGAACCCCCGGAAGGATATTACGCCTTTGTGAAGTCACCGAATGCGGAACCGCCTAAAGTGAGGCCTCCACCTTACATAGACAGCGACAAAGAATGCTACGGTATGCATTTCAAAATGTACCATTTAATTTAATTTCGTGCGTCATCAATGAAGAACTGCAAATTATTCTCTGCTGCTTCCACATATATAAATACATACATGTACATATATAAATACACACCCATACACACACACACATATATATAGGATGTCTCATTTTAAGCAATTATTTTCTATTCGATATTTAAAAAATATTTCAAATGCATTTTTTTCTATTTCGAGGGGCAATAATTTGCTTTACACTTAAGTTGTCTCTAGATAGAGAAAAAAATAGTACCTTCGTATCTTCTACACGTGTCTATCTGGAAACAAATTAAGCGTTCCAAATTATTGGTTAAAATAATTAAAACAGAAAACAGTACATTTGAGAGTTATATTTTTTTAAATGACGAATAATTTTGGAGATGATTGCATTTGTAGATTATGGGAGCTTATTATAGAAATGGCACACTGTATACACGGGAATGAATCACGTAACTTGCACTCTGAAGTAACTTTTAAATTAGGCGCCTAATAAAAAATTGTTTGATACAAAAGTTGTATGGTTTCAAGGGAAAAATATGGTGTATCAACTTTTTCTGTGTGTTGAGAGATTTCAAACTTCCCAAGACCAATGTCTTTATTTTCTTTTTTTAATTGAACCATATATCTTTTCTTTGCCACAAATCGAGAGAATATTAACCTCTTGCCCTGGAATGACGTGCCACGCACGTCGAGAATATTTTGTCCAAAAATTGTAATATTTTCTCAGTTTTAAGTATATTTAAGTAAAACGAAATAGGCAAAACAAATAATAAATTTAGTACTTCTCAATAATTTCTATCCAGTGATATCATACCGACGAGTTCAAAAAGAAAACAACGAATTATTGTATACGGTTTGGTCACTCGTTACGGTCCGCAATCAGTTGTCGACGCAACGTGGTTAATCTCTTGCGCTGAAATGACGTGCCACACACGTCGAGAATATTTGGCCGAAAAATTGCAATATTCTCTCAGTTTTAAGTATATTTAAGTATAACCCAGGCAAAACAAATAATAAATTTATTACTTTTCAATAATTTCTATCCAGTGACATACCGATGAATTCAAAAAGAAAGCGACGAATTATTGTATACAGTTTGGTCACTCGTTATAGTCCGCAATCAGTTGCCAGCGCAAGAGGTTAACCACTTGCGCTGGAATGACGTGCCACGCACGTCGAGAACTTTTTGTCCCAAAATTACAATATTTTCTCAGTTTTAAGTATAACCCAGGCAAAACAAATAATAAATTTATTATTTCTCAATAATTTCTATCCAGTGACATCATACCGACGAGTTCAAAGACGAATTAATGTATACGGTTTGGTCACTCGTTATGGTCTGTCAACCAGTTACTAGCGCAAGAGGTTAAATTCCAAAATAAAAAAATATTAGTATAAAAGTATTAGTAAAGTACAAATCACAAAAAATTGATACGCCATATAATTTAAGAGTTATTTGAGGTGCAAGTTACGTGATTCATCCTATATATATATATAACATGTATAAATGTTTTTAGACACCGGTAAGCAGGGAAAAGGTTACGTCTCGATACACAATATTTGTGGGGATCTCAACAAGGGTTATATCCCGCGAAATCCTATGAATCAATACTTCAACGGCTCGTCGTATCCTTTGTAAGTGTAAAAGAATTGAAGTTCACTTATACACCATATAATTCACGTCTCTTATCCATTTTTATTTCTCTCTCTCTTTGTAGCGCACTATTGAAAAATCACACGTTGAAATTTCTGAGCAAAGCGTTGCCTATACTCAAGGCCGACGATTCATTGCCGAAGGTCGCCACGGTTCAGTCCTATTTCCAAAATTCGTTAGTAAACACGTAAAAAATATAAGTTTTTCTCTTTAAATTTTAAAAAAATGTAATTTCCTTTTTATTTTCTTAACATTTAGTTTTTTTTTTCTCAAACATACAAAAATATAAGTTTTTCTCCTTAGACTTTGAGAAATGTAATTTCTTCTTCTTAATATTAGCGTCGACACCGGCGAGAAACGAAGCAGAAGCAAACGATCGTCCGATTCAGAAAGCGCGTTGGACAGTCTGCGAAACGGTCGTAAATTCTGCGAAAATGGCGCAGGAGTGTACGTCACACAGCTCAGTATATTATAACATAAAATATTATTTAATTAATTTATATTAAATATTATTTTTATTTATATTATTATCATAAATTAATAAATTATTTTTTATTGTAAATATTGTTAAATAATATTTAATTAATTATATTAAATATTAATTTTTAACATTATAATTTAATATTAAATATTTTTAAAATAATATTTAAAAAATATTAAATTATAATGTTAAAAATTAATATTTAACATTATTATATTATATTAAATTACATTAAATACTATTATACTTAACACAATACAGAATATTATTAAACAAAAAATGAAAAACAGTTTAGATCTTGAATGGACAAATTTCTGTTTCGTTTTAAAGGGTGTGTATGCTGTACAAGGCTATACAAGGCGAGCCATTGGCTACCTCGGCGGCTGAACGCCGTGACGAGCCCTCCACGCCCGAGTATCGTCAACGAACACCGCCGCAAGAGAAGCCAGAGTACACCGGTCCACCCACTCCTTGTCCAGCCAAAGTGGAGTACGCGACACCGGTGTTCGCCAAGAACTATCAAGGAGTTTGGCGCTACGTAGTCCAAATCCCTTACGAGGGTTACTTCACGCAGACTATCGAAGTAACCAGATGCATGTAATACACGATACACAGACCATAAGATTCTCCACTTGTTGTTGTCGTTGTGAATAATTTTCAACGTCGATCGAATTTTTCGATTACAGGCAGTCGAGGTGTCATTATCTGGATGGTGGCTGCCTGTCGTCGCCAAGATGGACTAGTCTTCTAGTAGCGGAGATATTCTATCCGGACACGTTCCTGGAGGAGAGTCAAAACTCGAGAATTACCGGCCTGAAGGACGCCGCTGGTTCACCGCCCCCCGTTCACGATTTCCAGAATTACCAGCAATACCTGCAGAAACGCGCCGGCGAGAACGAGGCTCGCAACAGTGGATCCCAGCATCATTGCGACGGCGTCGACGAGATGGGTTGCTTCCAGGTAATCCAGTTGCAGGGGCTTTCTTTAAAAGACCATGTTGGACAGTGCCACGCGGCGCTATAGCGAGCAGAGAAAATGCCAAGCAACGCCAGAAAAGTAAAGCCTCTGTTTGTGCACGTGGTTTAGGTTTAATCGAGGAGAAAGTAATTAGGAGGGGAAGAAGCCTTCAATTGAAATTCAAGGTCAACATTTTTTTGTTTCTCTTTTTTGCATTGTATTCTACTTAAGGTAAACCATAGATCACGATTTAATAGTTCTGTTGAAAAATGTTGCAAGAAAGTTTCTCAGTCATTAACATTGTGAACGATTGCTAACAGCGACTTTATGGTTTCAGACGCCTATTTTACATAATTTTCGTGTTAGCTTTCACTAACGTTTCATTTATCATAGTGTCAGTGTGAGTCTAAATAATCAAACGATAAGACTAACTGTTAACACTGTTCGAAATATAAACAATACAAATATAAACATTACATCTGCGTGTTTAGAATTATAAAGTCGCTGTTAGAACGCACGCGTCCACAGTGTTGAATGATTGAGAAACTTTTTGGCCATTTTTCAAGAGAACCATTAGGTTGCAACCTATGGTTCCTTGGAAAAGTTTTACCTTCGTGATGAGCAGAGTACAATGCAAGAAGAAACAATTTTTTAACCTTGAAATTCGAGGTCGAGATGAATTTTGCGACAGGTCCTTTACATATATTTCCATCAAATAGAAAGTGTAGAATTCTGCGTGGCACCTAAGATGGTTAAGATGCTCCAGGTATAAATTTTCTCCTTCGTTTTTTTTTTTCTTTTAATTAACAATTTCCTGACACACCGTTTGCAGGTAAGACTGTACTACGATTGGTTCCTGGTGCCGGGAAGCTGCAAGTGTTGGCGCCCCGATTACTTCAATCGCTACGTCCGTCGAAGTGGATCTAACGTTGAATTGTGATGGCGGTATCGCATGTCAGATCGCGTGGATGAGCAATTGGACACGCTCGCGATACGCTCGGATCGATAAGCCTATCAGATTTGACCTCGATGTCTCGATCGATCGATCTGTTGTCTGTTGTCGACAAGTGTTTCGCATAATAAAGGATGGGCCAAAAATCACTTCTTACTGGCGATTTAAATCTAATCTAAAATTAATAAAATTTTTCTTATATTTTGATGTTTTATTAAAAAAAAAAAAAAAAAAAAAATAGGTCGGAAGAAATTTTTGACCCACCCTATATATATATATATATATATATATAAAACAAAAATTGCTTTTAAAGTAATTAAAATTGGCTCGAAATGATCGTCGAATAAGAAGGATCGCTATCGACGTGAATAGTAGCTTTAATATATTAATATATTAATACTGCTATTAAACCTGCAGCATTGTGCATGTTAAAGACTGAACAGAAGTACCATTATATCGCGAACGCAGTGAAACGCGCGCTAATGGAAAAGTTTGCATCAACGCGCGTTGTTACTAAGTATTTCTTTTTCTTTGTCTCTCTCTTTTTTTCCCCCCCGAAAGTATGAGTTGCATTTTTCATTTGCCAAGACACGCCGACTAATTAACGCAGTAGAACAGCTACGGGATCTTCTTTTTTCACTCGACATTAATATCTCGATGGTATTAAAAGTAATTTGTTTCTTTTTTTTTTCATTAAAAAAACGCGAGATGTGATCTCGAGAGAGATTTTTAATGGGAGAAAGAGAAGATATTACATTTTGTAAGAAATTGTATATTATTATATCTTCTCTCGTTTTTTTTTTTTTTTTTTTATTCGAAAATTATACGCTTTAACCTAGTTCTCTCTCGAGAGAGAAAGAGAGAGAGCACGGAGTGGATATATTACATTCGTTGTCAAAGGTTCAATCCGCTGAAACCTGTAATTCTACTTTTTAAATGTATCGACGTAGAAACGACCGACGTGGAGTCATACTTTCCATTTTATAACTACTTGTTATGTAATTTGCATAATACGTCCGTACTGCAGAGTTACAGAGTATGTACTTAAAACGCGATTGCCACGTTCGCCCACTTAAATAAATAAATAAACGAATAACTGTAAGATATACTGTCGAAATTGTGTGATGAAAGATCTTCCCAATGAAATTTTGTAAATATCTCCTGTAATCGATCAAGAAAAAAAAAAAAAGAAACAAAAACCATGACAGAGATCGACAAAATTCTTCCCAAAATTTTGTATCTCCAGTAATCAATCAAAGGAAAAAAAGATCGAGGAAATTTCTTCCTAAAAGTTTTTTGTAACTATCTCCTGTGATCGATCAAAAAAAAGAGAAGAAAAGGAAAAAAGCCACGAGAAAGACAGACAATCGAACAATCGTTCTCCTTCTAACCCTTTCTCTCTTTCTCCCTCTAATGCTCTAACAGCATTTCCATGCTCCAATTTCAGATCGTTGATAATCGAGTTTGCACGCGAGCTAGCGAAACCTAGAAACATCCCTAGACTTTTCTCGGATTTACAAAATGGCTCGTCTCTCACGTAGGTCATGGCTCGCCTTTACTTCGGGCTGCTGCCCTCCCCGTTTCTCCCCCCCCCCCCCCCCTAACTCCTCTTCACGTGCGTGGTTCCAAACGCGTCAACGGCAACGCACGTCCGATGTCGCAATTGCACGCGTAATTTTCCTTCCTCTTGTGCATCCTACGCCAACGCAAACGAGTGCGTCGTTACGACCCCCCGAAAATAGTTTGAGTTGGGGCAGTACGGCTGTTTACAAGCCTCCCCCGGAGATTCGCGAGGCAACCGTGGCCGTTTACAATACTACACACCGCCGTGTGTATAAGTATTGCTCGGTTGGATCAATACTCCGGTCGCTGAAAGACGAGGCGAGAGGCAGCGGGAACGACGAAGCGGTCGGAGAGAGAGAGAGTGAGAGAGAGAACCGCATGGTGTCTGTCGAGCATGGTTATCGAGCGATTCCACTTGTTATGGGGTCGTTGAGTTAAAAAGGCTGGGAGTTTTTTCGCGTTTAAGTTCGTTTTATTTCGTCCCGGGTCGACTAAGCTCGCGCTGAACGAGCTGATCGAAAGAAAATAAATTGTCTTAACCGATTGACTTTTCTCCAACCCCTCATCTAACCGTCTTTGGTAGTTTCGATAAACGTTTGCCTCGAAATTTGTCAAAATTGTTGAAAATTAAGCTTCGAAAGTTGTTGGATGTACATTTGACGTGCATTGGAAGATTATTTTTATTTCCATCACTTGCATTGCATCGATTCAGGTGCAGACTCGACTGCGACACGCTAATCGTTATGGTGGACGAACCGGTAAAATGTTCGGTTGAGTCACGTTATCCTTGCTTAAACAATAGCTCGTAACTCCGCTCTATGTTTTCTGTTCGATACTGTCGTTGATTTGTCTACCGTGATTGATAAGAATTGAAGAAACATGCGTGATATACTAAGAGGCTAACACGCGCACGTATCGTATAAGTATGTGTCATTTCTAATCATGATTGGTAGCTAAAAATTCCCTATAATTGTTCCCACTCCTATCTGATTCGTACGATCCATTGACGTGACATGTTTGTTGCATTTGTGCGAGATACCTGATAACACTGAATCACACGTTCCAGCTAATTTAGCGAAACAAAGCGTTCCAATCTTCTTCCTCTTCAATTTTTTCATTGCCATTCAATAATAGTTCAAATTCCACGAATACTTTATCTACGAGCGAACTTCTAAATTAAACAATGCGTTTTTTCTCACTGACACGTTGTATGTATTCACCATTGCTAATACAGTATTATATTAAACTGAGTGCTATCGGTAATTCCACGTGCTGTGGAATTACCGACCGACGTGATCAGTGATTACCAATTGTGCAAGTTGACTTTGCCAAAAGTGTCTGCACACTTTTCAGTACGTTACGAGGATACGTTCGATTTATGTACGACCAGTCGGACGTGTTAGCTCCACTATTGAAACTAATTACATCCGCTCTAATGGTTTCTGGTCTTGCTATTAAAACAAGCGCCGGGGATATATTGTACATAAACGGGGAAGCCGATAGCCAAATTCAATTGACCGTCTGATCGCTCAATCGGAAACGTTCATCACGTGGATGTCTCGAGGATCGATAAAAAACACCTACTCTGCGTCAAATAAGTGCATTCTCCCACGTGATTCAGTACAGCATATATACACATGCACGCAATATACGTACTCTATATAGATTCTATATACAGGGTGTCCTATTTTAACCTGCAAAATTTAACCCGAAACTTTAAAACAATGCCTCGAATACTTTTCTTTCCTGTTTTGAGAGGTTTGCAATCGTTTGATACACTTGGACATGTGCAGAAGATACAAAGGTCGCTACTATTTTTTTCCAGCGTAATTACGTAATTTCCTTTTGCATCAGTCGATGCAGCAGGTTCTCCACAAAAAAAAAAAAAAAAAAAAAGGTATCAACTTACGTCCAAAAATCGTTAGTCTGGAAGATATTCTTTTTATAAAATCTACGTACACTCTTGTCCTTCTTCATCTACGAAATTCGAATGAAAGTACCTGCCGAACTAACAACTTCTCCGTACACGTATGTTGATACTTTTTTTTTTACAGAAAACCACCTTCCGCGTCGACTGACGTAAAACAAATCACGTAATTATACTTGAAAACATACTATACGACGTACGCATATCTATCTGGAGACAAATTAAGTGTAGCAAATTACCACCTTGTGAAAACAGGAAAAATTGCATTCGAGACATTTTTTCAAACGACGACTAGTTTCGGAGATAATTGCGTTTATAGGTTAAAATGGGACCCCCTATGTGTGTGTGTGTGTGTGTGTGTGTGCGCGCGCGTATGTATTATACATGTGCATATATATAAATGTACATATGCATAGAGATATATATATATATATATATATATATATATATGTATGTATAAGAGCAGTGACGGCGTCGGCTGCTGCGCCAGCTGAAACGGAATAGTGGGGGGTAGGCGAACGTAGACGGTTCGCACAAGGGGAATGCGACGAAGGAACAGAACAGTTCAGTGTCAGCCAACGGAGGAGTGTCGTCGTCCGTCGTTGTTCCTCGTCGGCGGTGCTGTGTCCCACCGCGTTCGCTGACAGAACGCGAACCAAGTGCACACACGTTGGGTGGTGGACGGGCACGCAGGTCTCGACGAGACGATCGGCCAGGTTCCAACCAGACGACGTCACGAAAAAACAATCGACGGTCTTGCCCCAAGTTCGTGGCGGAACGCGACATGTGGCCGACGTTTCGAAGCGGCTCGCGACTCCCTGCTAAAAATACATTCGCCAAGCGATCGAGGTGTTACGGTGTAATTACAGCGGCGAGGGCAGAAACCGGCGACACGTCGCAATAAAAACGGGGTCAATCCCTCGTTTTTTCTTTTCTTCGTTCAGTCTCTCCAGCCATGCCAGTGACAATGTGCTTCCGTCAGCCGGCCTCGCGAACACTGAATACAGTCGCGGTATCGTTCAGAGAATTCACGAGACTCGAGGCGCGGGGCAGCGAATCCTCCCTGTGAAATTCGTCTGTCAGTCAGTCCGTCTCTGCGTCTTCGTTTGCAGGTGGAAAACTGTGCTAAAAACGATGCTCGATGGAGCCCGTCGCGGTTGTTAAGTGGATCCTCTTCTTGCTCGAAAACTCGTCGACTCGTGTGGATGATATTTAAAGAAACATTGACTCGGACTGGAACAACGACAAGACGTTACGTTTAACATATATGTGTAACAAACGCACAATACACGGTGGTAATAATAACATTCGCCGACCGGTGATCGTAGAGAGGGAAAATCACTATAGTGTCGAAAATAGAAGACTCCAACGGCGTTCTGTCAATAATGTCGCTAAACGACTGTAGCGGTACCATAGTTACCGTGCCATTGTTTCTCGTCTCGTAGAAAGAAGAAAAGAGGAACAAAAGAAAGAACAAAAAAAGGACGCGCGAACATTTGACACGTGACACGATAAGCTGGATTTTCTACGTGCAAGCCTAGTACAGAAACAGGAAAGCAGAACAATCGCAACTCGTGAGCGGAGTATGAACACCGTTTATCAGGTAAGTTTTAATTGTCGACTTGGACGAATGGGGAGGTGGAGGAGGGTTGAATTTATGGTACGTTAAGTCGATACCAACGTCGAAGATGAATTAGTCGATTTATTTTGGCGGAAGTTCGCGTCAGTCTGCGGAAATCAACTGGAAAAATAAATCGAACTTAATTAGGGCGGTTTTCTGCGGTTTCCTGCCCTACTGATTTCAGCAGTATTATCACAACGCTAGAACCACCGGAAGTGATCAAAACGACTAACTTGTAACTTTAGTTTTTTATAATTTTTGTAAAATTTCGTCCATCTATTTGTGAGATTTAAATGATTTTCTTTTTATAAAATATATAAATAAAACCTCGTATTATGAAGTTTTTCCACCTTTTTCTGATGAAGATTTCATGGCAGTAATTTTAGGTAGTTTCGTTAAGTTAAGATCATTAGTTTAAAATCCTCGTCTAATTTTTTCTCACAACTGAAACATCGTCCAGGTGTATTAATCATCCAGGCTTGTTAATTCCTCCAACTGTCAGTTGAATCGCCTGACACCTAAGCAAAAAAAGGCTGGAAAAAGGCAAACGATCGCGTTTTTTTAAACGGGATTCGCCCGGTATACGCTGCAACGTTTCAAGCTTTGATCTTGTTGTTTTCACAGATTTACAAATCGTGAATTTTTATTTTCGAGAAAAACAGAAACAAAAAAAAAAAAAAGAGTTCTACAACTTTTGCAACTCGAAACTGATCTAATCGTGGCCAACCCCATAGTGGTCGACCAAACAGAAAGGTTAGGGAAAGGACGATCGAGAAATGTTTTGATTTCGCGTGTCGGTGACTCTCCCTGCTTATTACCGGCCAGAAAACGAGGGAAAACGAAGTCACCCGAAAGAGAGAGAAAGAAAGGGAGAGAGAGAGAGAGACGTTTGAGACACGGGCACAGAGCCGAGTCGAGTTGAACGATTTCTCCGAGTAAAAAGAGAAGAGATTTTCTCGGTTGGGAAAATAAAGGGAAATTCGCCGGTGGTGTCGTTGAAGCGGCGCCGCTAAATTGAAAGGGTTAACAAACAGGGTCGGGGGGAATTGCAGTTTTTTGTGTGACCTACATACACACACACACACACACACACACACACACACACACACACACACACACACACACACACACACACAAAANCATACACACACACACACACACACACACACACACACACACACACACACACACACACACACACACACACACAAAAGTTGATACTGCAGCGAGTGATGTACGTCTGTCAATGGCGCTAAATTAAGTCTAATCGATCCTTTAGCAGGCTATTCGCAAACCTCTGATTTCATTATGTAACGTCGTTCCGCGCACCGTTGAAATTTTCTCGCCGTTCTCGTTCCTCCGTTTCTATCATTTCTCTTCGGTTCCTTGTTACAATGAATTATTTATTTTGGATATTTACTGTGATACTGGCACAAGCCCCCCCCCCCCCCCCCATCAACCTAATTATACGCGATTGCGCTCATAATTGACGATGCATCTGAAGGCTGGATTTTGCAATGCTAATGTCTTTTTAATCTCTCGGATTTTAATAAATTCATCGCGCGTTCATTCCGCGCGTGTTTGACGAAATTGTTAAACAACCTAAAATCTCTGCACGCATGATCTGTCTCTTGGTCACGTGTGTGAATCTTAATTTTCCGAATGAGACGGCGGTCGCGAATAGAATTAAGAATATTCATGCCTCGAACTTAACTAGAACAGTGGTTCTCAACCTTTTTAGCTCAACTAAGCATCTCTAAAATCTCGATCCTTTTCTGTGACAACACGTCATTTCTTATTATTCGAAAAGTGAATTTTTGATCTGGAGAAAGCCTAAAAGGCCGTTAATTTCAGGGTTCAAACAAAGTTCTGCAAAGTATGACATCCGTAAGAAAAAAACATTAGAAAGAAAAATTTTCATTTAAAGAAACACAAACAATTCGCTGGTAACTGATTGCGGACCATAACGAGTGACCAAGCCGTATACAACTCGTCTTCTTTTCTGAATTCATCGGTATACTGAATAGAAATTACTAGGAAATAATAAATTTATTATTTGTTTCGCCTGGGTTATATTTCAATGTACTTAAAACTGAGAAAATATTGCAATTCTGGGCCAAATATTCTCGACGTGCGTGGCACGTCATTCCAGCGCAAGAGGTTAATCGTTCTCGAATTGGCCCTCTCTAAAAAATTCTCATTATTAGAAATTTTATTGATGCAAAACAGCGTAGTTTTAGAGATTTAAATGATTGCCCGCAAAATGTATAAATCGAAGCTCGTGTATTCTATTGTGTCATAATGTTTTTTCTACCTCTTTTTTTTTTTGAGGCTTTAATGTCTCTCTAGTGGAAACTCTGTGCTTCAGTCGCCATTAAACGACTAAACTCCCAAGGGTTTGATCCACACATGAGAAAACAAAAGAAATGTTACACAAAGTTTGTCCAAAAAAAAAAAAAAAAAGGAACGCCTCGTTTATACGCATGAAATTAGGCAGCTACGCTTTTTTTACTTGTGGACCAATCCGAAACAAAAGATTTACTCGAAGTAACGTCGTGCGAAGAACTAGCGCAAAGAATTAAAGGAATTAAAAATTAATTTTATTGAAACTCGCAGAGACCTTCTTGCGTTATTAATTCCATTATTCGCCGATATCAAGCTCTCGGTGGAGTTAAAAATTGTCTTTCGTTGTATTGTTACAATGAACGACGCGAAACCGTTGGCACGTGAAAATGGACACACGCTTAACGACATCGTTTGCGTCCACTGTAATGGAAAATGCTATTTACGTGTCTCGTGTGTAACAATATTTATTCGTAATTCTGTAACAAAACATTTGGTCTCGAATTTTATACAATTTTTTTTTCTTCTTTTTGTGTGTAGATTATGTTCAGGACCACCCTAGTTATGTATAGAGTGGTCCAAAAGTTTCTTCTCACCTTTTTTTTTTTTTATAAGAAAAAACTAATTTTATTAATTTTAAATTAAATTTAAGTTCAAACGTGAATTTAAACTAGTGTACTTTATTCTGTAAAACAAAGATTAAGAGAAATATGTAACAAAAGAATTACGGATTTTTTTTAGTAGAGAATGATTTTTGGCCCACCCTGTACACATAAAGTGTGCTCGCGATGACAAATTAAATTTATTAAAAGCAACATTCCTTTTGTTATTTTTAATAATTGCTGACACGAAAAATTAAAAATAACATTTCCTTTGTTATTTAAACCTTTAAAAATATTTTTTTGTTATTTTTAATAATTGCTGACATAATTGCTGAAGAGGAACTTATTAAAAATAACATTTTTTTTTTTCCATCCAGCTACTCTCGTACTCGAGGAGAAATAATTAAATACAATGATCAAAACCAGTCGTCGGTGATTTTTTTAGTTAACTTGCAGGCAAATTTGCGAAAAGAGTGCTTGTTAAGTTCAAAAAAATAATTAATTTGACAGGATTATATTATATGTTAATTTCGAAAATGTAGATTTTCCCATTCTTTACGTCGTATTTAAATTATTTCAGTCGAATAAGCTTTTAACCAACGCGCAGATCGAAGGAGGAAAAAATTCGCAGAAAATGGCTCGGCGAGGAACCTTTCCGATTTTTTTCACTCGCCAGCGAATATTAAACGTACGTAGTTTGGGTTAAACCGTGGAACTTGGAAGGTCGTAGGGATTATTTTTAACCAATTAGTCGTGTGCGCGCAACGTCGTGCTGCAAAAATATTTAACGTTTAACGAGAGAGGGAGGGAGAGAGCGTAAACCCGTCCCGTAAATTCTATACGAGCATCGGCAAGCGGAACGTAATTTATCACGCGGATATGAAACTGTACGGAACTCCTGTCGCGAATTTGCGGTTCTCGATGGCGAAACAAACGCGCGCTTTCGTCAGAACCATCTTCGATATTGCACCAGTGAATAATGATGATGGCGGCGGGCTCGCGCGCGATACTACGCGTTTCACAAACACCGGTCTCGCCACGCATGTCACGGTCCTTTGCCGAAAATATTAACTACGCGTGTTAACCTCTTGCGCTGCAATGACGAGAATTGCAATACGGCCCAAAATTGCAATATTTTCTCAGTTTTAAGTATTATTAAGTATAACCCAGGCAAAACAAGTAATAAATTTATTACTTCTCAATCATTTCTATCTAGTGATATACCGACGAGTTCAAAAAGAAAGCGGCGAGTTATTGTATACGGTTTGGCCACTCGTTACGGTCCGCCATCAGTTGCCAGCGCAACGTGGTTAACTTCTTGCGCAGTAATGACGTGCCACGCACGTCGAGAAGTTTTTGTTCCAAAATTATATTTTCTCAGTTTTAAGTATATTTAAGTATAACCCAGGCAAAACAAGTAATAAATTTATTACTTCTCAATCATTTCTATCTAGTGATATACCGACGAGTTCAAAAAGAGAGCGACGAATTATTGTATACGGTTTGGCCACTCGTTACGGTCCGCCATCAGTTGCCAGCGCAACGTGGTTAACTTCTTGCGCAGTAATGACGTGCCACGCACGTCGAGAAGTTTTTGTTCCAAAATTATATTTTCTCAGTTTTAAGTATATTTAAGTATAACCCAGGCAAAACAAGTAATAAATTTATTACTTCTCAATCATTTCTATCTAGTGATATACCGACGAGTTCAAAAAGAAAGCGGCGAGTTATTGTATACGGTTTGGCCACTCGTTATGGTCCTCAAACCAGTTACTAGCGCAAGAGGTTAATGCGCGTAATTCGTTCGCTAGATAATTCACTTTCCAGATGATCTTTCACGCTGTTATTTCGTTGAAAGTCAACGCGTTATTTCAATGTTCAGTTTAACTCGATACACTCTATACTGTACAAAACTGTATCGAGAAGACGAAACCAATCTTTTTGTTCTTTTTTTTCTCCGCCATGTTTGTTCAAACGAAAGCGTTTGAAACGCTATTTTAGAGATTCGAATGAAAGTTCAGCAGTTCGGAATACTGAACCTACCAGGTGGATCCAGTTTAGAGGGGAAGAAATTTTCCACGAATTTTTTCACGCGGTTAAACGCGAGGGAGTTGAACACACAATTTGTGATGTTTCAACTCAATGATTGTGGAGGAAAGTGAATTTAATATTTCTTCTCTTTCCTTTCTCGTTTGCTCTCTCTCTCTCTCTCTCTCTCTCTCTCTCTCTCTCTCTCTCTCTCTCTCTCTCTGGTAATATAAAAATTAATATAGAAAATGATGAACAACGAATAAAGTTTGAAAAACATTTCACAAAAGAAAACTGAAACACGCGCAAATATAAAATAATTTTAATGGAAGCTTTTTCGATTATTTAAATTGTTATAAAATAAAAGGTACCTAATAAATTTAAATTTACAATCTGAGCTCTTCTTAAGGTGAAATGTAAAAAATTCAGTAGGAATTGCCCCTCTAGAAAATCAAATTGTTCCCTTGTAGGGCGTGGACCCTACGTTGGGAATCACGGGTTCTACACCCAGGGTCGCGAAAATATTTGCTCGGGTAAAGCAGGGTGGAAAAGTCTGAGAAGCCCTGGTCTGTACTAAGTCTGGAATCACGTTATTAGTTGCTTAAATCCGATGGATGTTTTCTTTTGAAAATAGTATAGTAAATAGCATAGAAGATAGTATAGAAGATAGTACAGAAAATAATACAGTTATAGAAGATAACACAGAAGTATAGAAAATAGTACAGAAGTATGAAAAGTAGTATAGAAAATAGTATAGCTATAGAAGATAGTGTAGAAGTATAGAAAATAGTATCAAAGTATGGAAAGTAGTATAGAAAATAGTATAGCTATAGAAGATAGTGTAGAAGTACAGAAAATAGTATAGTATAGCTACAGAAGTTAGTAGAGAAGTATAAAAAATAACATAAAAGTACAGAAAATAGTATAGTTATAGGAGACAGTACAGAAGTATAGAAAATAGTTAGAGAGGATAGTACACAAGTATAGAAAATAGTATAGTCACAGAAGATAGTGTAGAGGTATAGAGTAGAAGTAGAGATAGAAAATATATATAGTCATTTAGAAAGTGTAGAAAATAGTATAGTCATTTAGAAAATAGTAATGGTTATTTAGAAAAACAGTATATCAGTGATAACAAGACGTATAAAAGAATTTTCGTCGTGTTTTAAATGGCCGGTTACTGTTACCCCGAATATGTGGCATAATGGTACAAATGCCATAATTCAGTAGAATTATTTCAACCCCATTTTCAACGAAATACGCCTGAATACCAATCAACGAGAGTGTCTATAATTAGCGGTGCTGTGTTCACCGTTATCACGATGACACGCCAGTTTCTCCGCGTTTTTTTATTAGTATTGTTTTCAATCGACGATAATGCGGTATATTTAATCGGTGCTTTCGTCATCATCAACAATTACACAAGGTAGACTTCAAACTGTGTTTACATTCTTCTACTTTTTTTTTCTTTTTCTTTTCTCATCATACTGCAAAGTGTATCGTGAATTAGGCGAATGCGAACTACGTAATAGTGGGAGATAGAATTTTTTTTTTACTGCTTCGCGCGAAGGACTTCTGTTCGACTAACTCGTTAGAAAGATAACGTAATATAATATTTATACTTTATAAATAATATTTTATATTATTTTAATATTATTTTATAATATATTTATATTTATTTTATTAATATATTTAATATTATTTTATAATATTTATATTTATAAATTTATCACGTATTATATAAATTTATATCAGTATAATTAATAATTTTTTAATTAACAATCTTTGAATTTAAAGATAATTTTGGAATTTGGAATAATAATTTGTCTGACTTTTAGAATTGAGATCTTGTCAATACTTGTTATTAAAGTCAGTCATCGTACGTGCTGAATCTTAAATATTGTATTATCGCGTTGAAACGAATTTTTACGTCTGCACGGATTAGCGAACGATGTCAAGAATGGCCTGTACATGTAATAAAAGTCTTTGCCAATTGATTAAGAATTGTAGCGAGTGTCCTCCCGTTCTCGGACAAATTCTCGAAACGAATTAACCTCTTGCGCTGGAGTGACGTGCCACGCACATCGAGAATTCTTTGTCTCAAAATTGTAATATTTTCTCAGTTTTAAGTATATTGAAATGTGACCTAGGCAAAACAAATAATAAACTTATTACTTCTTAGTAATTTATCTATCCAGTTATCTATACCGATGAATTCAAAAAAGAAGACGAATTATTTTATACGGTTTGGTCACTCGTTACGGTCCGCGAACCAGTTACTAGTACAAGAGGTTATATTGGCCAGACATCGGTCGGTAATGTGGCATTTTCTCTATAGATGGCCATTGTATATTTCCGTGTTTGCTGAAGAAGAGAATGTGAATTTGATATGTTCTGCAGAAAAGGATATTGCAATAAATCATAACTTTATTCGTCAAGATAAGTTAAGCATAAGTATAAGTTCTTCCGTGAGCGATACTGAGAAACGAAAATAGATAATTCAGTGAGAAAATCATATATATATGTATATAATATTTACACTTTTATAAATTTATATAAGTATAATTATTATCTGTTATATATTATACATTATACTTGTAGCACAGTATAATATTTATAATATAAATATAAATATATAATATAATTATAAAATATGATATTTTATATTTATACTTGAGATGCGCTCAATCGATGTAGATCTTTAAACAGTAGTTCAAACTTTTGGACAACACGTATATTGCGTGTGTCTTATCTGCCTAAAATTTATCTGGCACAATCTAATCACTAATTATTAAATTTATCGTAATACGATAAACGTAATTGAAATATTTTCTGAATTCACGTTCACAAATGGACAACTGTTTTTAGAATTTTTAGAATTTGATCCTTTCTCGACGTGTGATAATAATTTTAAATTCTAGTTAATCACGTAATACCGACTTATTATTATTATTATTATTATTATTATTATTATTATTATTAAAGATGGAATTCTCCATTTCCTACAATAAATTTGTTCAATATAATAAAACGAATAAAATAATAATGCAATAATAATTATAATTCTTCATTTCTAATCGGTTTCATCCACGATACGATCGACAAGTGAAATAACAGTATAATAATAATCATAACGTAATATACAATATAATATGTAACAAACAATATAATAAAATCAACTCGACGATATAATTATCGAGAATAACTTTATCAAATAAAATTTTCGTTCGACTTCACGTGAAAAACCAAATACGTAGTCTCAATTTTGTAGCCCGTAGATAATCACGTACGACGCCCGAAGTGAACAGGAATTTATGCGAAAACAGTGCGAGAAGAAATCGTAAGTGCGTTCGTCACGCGCTTATCGCGTTCAACTTAATAATTCCTTATCAACTTATTAATTTCAAAAATCTCGCATGCACAAAGAAGCGCGAGCATATCGCCGGAAACGTGTTGTATCTTATCGGTTCCCCTTTGTGGTGTTGGTACAGCGACGGTGTCAGCGTACAGTTCCTAATTTTGTAAGCTCGTTCGTTTGTCAAGCATCATCTCGGTCGAGAGAAAAAACGAAAAAGGGCAGAGGAGCCGAGAAGGGAGACACCTTTCGAATATCACCTTTGTAAGTTCGCTGAAATCCGTTTGGAATTGTCACTAATAATAATTGATAGCGATTAACTCGACGCGAGATGCTTAAACGCAAGAACCACCGACGACTAAAGAGTGAAACTTCCATCAGAGGAGAGAAAACAGAGAGAATCTTTATAATGCAATGGGATACGCGAGCTTTTATCCGTGTATTTTATTTGTGACATAATCATTCAAGTCTGTAAAAATACATTTGTCTAGTATATATCTGTAAAGTATGTTTATATAGATATACATTATCTATACACAAAGTGTGTAACAAAAGTTTATCTATCTATAAAGCATGTAACAAAAAATATTATTCAATCATTGATCATTTTCATCACTTTGGTAATTCTAGTGTATAGTGTAATAAGGGAGGATTATTTTTGGGAACGTACTGACACTGGAACTATGCATGACTGAAGCATAAAATTTCCATCAGAGGTATTAAAGTAGAAAAAAAGCAGAAACTTTATATAGTAGAATACGCAAGCTTTTATTTATATACCTCGTGAAGGATCATTCAAGTCTCTAAAAATATACTGTTTTATATTTATAAAGTATCTAACAAAAATTATTTTGTTAATTATTGGTCATTATTTGATCATTAATTGGTCTTTTATTTATGTACTTTGTTTCTGAAGACAAAATACAAAAATATATTGTTTCATATCTATTTCTGAAAATAAAGTACAAGAATACGTTGTTTTATATCTATTTCTGAAAATAAAATACAAGAATACATTGTTTTATATCTATAAAGTATCTCACATAAATTATTGTTTAAATTATTGGTCTTTTACTTATGTGTTTTATTCTTGATGAGTCATTCGTGTCTTCAAAAATTAATTACCAATTTTGGTAATTCTACCATTTTGTAGAAGGTAGTTCTTTCCCTCTTTTCTTTTCTGTATCCTTTGATTAGGCTTTTGATTTATTAGTATCCCCTCCTCTCATAAATCCCCGACCCTTCAAAAACTTTCACACAAGTCTCCCTTTGTGTATCAAAACTCCATGCTTTGTGTTTTTATTTCAACTCCTTTCTTTTCAGGGAATTAATGAACTAGAACCGATGTTCTACTTGTTCTTCATTAATATCAGTTAATGTCAATTTCTCCCATGCACGCGAATCATTCACTCAACCACTTTTGTTTGCAGCTCTCGGTATAATGAAGCCATCCATGAAAATGGGGGTGGTAGCCTTAATCGGTCTGTTCGTGGTGTTCTACCAGTACCATTTGTCCACCAGCGTGCGATTCGATCAAATGACGGACTTCAACGGGGGCGGCTCCGCGGAAGACGGCCCCGTTCTCTCCCAGGAGGAAGTGGAACGCTACGTGAGGACGTCGAAGCTCACGGAAGAGATGGTAAACCAACGAAAGATTCAGGAGAATTCCTCTTCCGTTTGCCGACAACGAATATAGAAAATATAGAGTGGTCACTGAAAGATTGAATGATATAAAACAGAAATAACTTTTACACGTGTTTTTTAAATTTTTTATTATTTTTTTTCTTGGAAATATATTGTTCGTATATTTTTTCTATAAACTATAGAGAGTTATATGGATAACTTATATAGAAAATATATTAATATATTATTTGTTAATATTTATTATTTATTATTAATTATTTATAAAATATATATTACACATATATTAATAATAACCTAAAAAAATAACTAATGTATATATAATGTATTACTATAACCTAATATATATATAATATATTAAGTTATAGTAGGTTAATAATATAACTTAATATATATAATAACTTAATTAATAATATAACTTAATAACTTAATATATATAATATATATAATATATTAAGTTATAGTAGGTTAATAATATATATAAATATTTATAATATACATTTATATATTATATATTATATTTAATATTATTTAATTATATCTATATATTATATTATATACATATTAATATATATTTATAATATATAAATAACCTACAAAAAAAGAAAATGAACAAGTTATGACTTTTCCAAAACCTTTTCAGTGGCCAACCTATATCCGTGACCTGCCTTTCTTGCCTTGCAGATCAAAAGCGCGGTGCGTAAGGTTCAAGAAACTAACGGGCTCAGTCCGGACGTCGCGTCGACGTTGATACAGCAGCTGGTGAATCACCTGAGGAGGAACGTGTTCGAGCTGCCCGAGAATAATTCGAAGATCACGCGACCCGGACGACTCGAGCCCAGTCGGAACGCCACGTCGAGCCAACGCAGCCAGGAATCGTCATCGTCGTCGTCGTCGCCGGTCAGTTTGTCGGAGAGAACGCCGGAACCGCTGTACATAATCACGCCGACGTATCGCCGGCCGGAACAGATACCGGAGCTCACCAGGATGTCGCACACACTGATGTTGGTGAAGAACGTTCACTGGCTTGTTATCGAGGACGCGGCCGTTGCCACGAAGCAAGTCACGAGGCTGCTGGAGCGAACAGGACTGAATTTCGAACATCTCACTGGTAGTACATCTGAATGAAAATATCAATTTACAAATTTTTTCCCTTTTTTCTTTTGTATCGTGTCTACCAGCAATTTGTTCGAAGCACGAAGCAGTTTATTCAGTTTGTAAATAAAATGACACGGAATGCATTGGAAATGATCATTCGAATGATAATTAACACGAGATTTTGTCGATTGTATGATCTTTCCAACGTGTGATCGTCGTTTGAATTTCAAGCATACGTCAACGTGCATTCGGGGCGTAGGTTAGGTTAGATTAGGTTAGATTAGAACAATATACAAGAGTGACATAGTTTTCATGTTCAAGAGATACATAGTTTTAATCTCTGGATAAATAATATCCTCTGTTAATTTTCGAAGTTTTGTAAGAAGGAATAAGATGTCTGGTTTATGTGAATTCAATTCTGAATTATGCAAATTATTCCAATGAGTGTCAATTGGCTCGGGACTGTCTTCAGAAATTTCTTCTTCTGAAATACTTTTGCTCTTCTTGACGTCGTTATTATAGCCTTCATTCTAGGCGTCTGTTCAAATATTATACTATTATACGACACCAAGTGTATTAGCAAATTATGAAAAGAGGAAGTCCGAGCTGTTTGTACAATGTCCTCCCCCCAAAAAATTAGATCATTAGAAAATTAGATTAGAACTCAGTGTCAAAATTATAAGCAATTAAGGGCCAGTCAAGAATAGTTTGTGATATCTGTTCTTCCCTTATTGCTTCGTTTCAGGGGAAAACTTTGGAAAACTTTTGTTTTTGAGTGTATTTGTCTGCCAAATTTTTCCAAGTACAAGGAGAAAAACAACTGAAAAGAAAAAGAAACACAAGAAGTTTCGATTCGAATAAATGTTCAATTGCTTCTGTTGATATGAACTATCAACATTAAGATGAATTTAAAAATCGCGTTATTGATACAAACTGCCAACAATAAGACTCGTACAATAACTTAACCTCTAAAACTGAATTAAATTACACTAGGAAATGATACTAGTTCTTTTTTTTTTAAATTAACAATTTTATTGTTTGTTTTAATTAATATTAATTAATGATAATTAATACCAATAGCAAGAAATTATTAAAAAATGATGTAGTCTCGAGTCCAGTCTCAAAATATTCTAAAATGTCTAAAATTTGCAAGTATATTTTATTTTCCACAAAGAATTTAATTTGAGTAACAAATTGTAGTTACTTTTCTCGAACGACGAGTATATACTCATTAGATGGAAAATTGCCAATTTCTTCGCGACGAGTATGCTCGTCATACTGCAAAGAGGTTAAAAATCCTGCTATAGAGGTTAAAAATACTCGTGTCGTTCCCAAATTTTGACGCAGCGAAAATCGGTTAATTATCGAACATTGAGAAACAAATTCGCCGTCGAGTACGTAAATAGTTGCAGTGAAAATTAATTTCGTTGATCGATTGGTACCTCGTCGGGGAAAATTAATTCGAACAGCCGTAAAGGTCTCGATGAAAAAGCGTTGTATTGATTTTGTTGGCCGCGCGTTTAAATATGTAGTCGTGATGTCCGACTGTCCGAATCGGGGAATCGTGTCGGCCCTTGCACGATTTGGCCGATTTACGGTCGAGCCGCGGCACGGAATTAACCGTTCGACGATCGGACAATTTTGTAACTAACTTTCCCCTTTCCAGCTCCAATGCCTGAGAAGTACAAGCAGAAGAAGGGTGCCAAACCGCGAGGTGTGTCCAATCGGAATCGTGGCCTACAGTGGATCAGGGCGAACGCGACCGACGGCGTGTTTTACTTTGCCGACGACGACAATACCTACGACATAGCTCTTTTCGACGAGGTATTAAATTCCTCTTACGAATTCGCAGGAGGAACTTTAATACTTATCTTAAAGAAACAACACATTAAAAATATCGTGTTAATAACATTTTAATTGTATTTATATTTTAATTATAAGTTTAAGTAGAGGTTATGTTTTAATTGTAGGGGGGTTGGCTGTTCCATATAAAGCCAACCACGTGATTTTCTTTTAATTCGCCATAAAGAAAAATGTTTCAAACAAAACTTTGAAACGTTGTTTGACATTTCTCTCTGTAGTTTAAGAGAAAATTACCGGGTGGTCAATTTCACATGGAACACCCGGTATGTTGTACTTCAATTGTAAGCTCGCGTCAATAATATTTCAACGCTGGAACTACCAAAATAGTTAAAATGACCAATTTGTCATTTTTGTTGGAAATTTTATAGACAAATAATATATAGTATATTATACTATAATATTATAATATAATATATATATTATAATAGTTATATATTATATAGTTATATACTATTATAATATATTATATATAATATATAGTATAATATACATATATAGTAATATATATAATAATATAATATTTTATTATATAGTAATATATAAATAAAATATTACTATATACAAAATATATAGTAATATATATTACTATATATATGTATAGTATAATATTAGAAACTATATATATATATATATAGTATAATATTAGAAAAACAGTGATATATAGAAAAATAATATATTTTTAAAAATTTAAATGATTTTTTTTTAAATGGAAATTTCACGTTTCAATTCACGGCCGGTAGTTCCAGTGTTAATGATATTTGGATGACGAGCTCGGATGTTACTTTCCAAAAAAAACCAGAAATAAATCGTCACCGGTAGTAATTGATTTATGTAGAAAAAAAGCAAAAAAAAAGCAAAACGGCAGAAACATATTTTACATGGAATCTTGTATTTCAGATTCGCAAGACGAAACGAGTCTCCATGTTCCCGGTGGGTTTGTGCACCAAGTTCGGCCTGAGCTCGCCGATCATCAAGAACGAGAAGTTCGTCGGGTTTTACGACGGCTGGATCGCCGGTCGGAAGTTCCCGGTGGACATGGCGGGTTTCGCGGTGAGCGTCAAGTTCCTGTTGCAGAGGCCGAACGCGTCGATGCCGTTCAAGGCCGGCTACGAGGAGGACGGTTTCCTGAAGAGTCTGGCGCCGTTCGAGCCGAAGGAGATCGAGTTCCTCGCCGACAACTGCACCAGGGTGCTCGCCTGGCACACGCAGACGAAGAAGAACGAGCCGAGCGCGCCACTCGACATGAAACTGTACGGTGAAACGAACCTCGTTAAATTGAAGCAGCAAATAGTATGATGAGTAGCCTCTCTGGCTGCTGCGACCGCGCTTTCAAGTTCAATCTCTGATTTTAATCGTTAACCAAGTACGACGAACAAAGTGATTCAGTGCCTGAAGTATTGTGAAGTAACGATTGGCGTAGCAATGATCTTTTTCTCTTTTTTCGTTTTCCCTCGGAACGACTCGAGAGAGATTCTGTAGTCTGTTTGAAATGGAATCGGTCGCACGAGTTGCGTGCTTTGTTCTTAGAACCACTTGGAGCACTTTAAAGTGGTTCTGGTGTTCACCAGAACCACTTGGAGCACTTTAAAAGTGTAAAAATTGAGTGGAAGAAATTAGAAATTTTATTCGTGTATTATTTACAAAAATCGAACCTGCGCAAGATTACTTTTAAAAAATTATAAGTCGGTCATTTTAATCAAAATCGAGCGACCGGTAAATTTGAAACAGAAGTATATTGTATTCTCTCGAGCTCAAAATTTTTAGAGGAAGAAATTTGTGCAAAGAAGAAGGAAACTAGCAAACCAAGATATGATGACACGTTTCCGTAGCAGCGTGATGTGTTATTTCACGTATCGCTTTAATTTCAGTCGTTAAGATGATTAGTATGCAACGCGTAGGATAAAAATCAGTTCGCGTAGGAGCGAATGGATAGAAATAAGAGGACTGTGAGAGAGGAAGAACTTCATACTCCTCGGTATACATATATACAACTTCTTGCGTTATCTTCCGTTTCGCCTTGCAAGTTGTTTGTTTCCCATTGTTTAGCTGTCCTAAGTTTGATATTTGACCGATTTGATACTTTCTTTCTAGAAACCACAAAGCGAACAACGTCTTGAGTTCTTGATCGAACAGCGTGAATGCAAGTTACCTTTATAGTACTTATTGTTGTACAAATATTGTTTTGTAGTGTACGTGTATGTGTTGCTATTGCATAGCAACGTGATATATTTCTGTCAGACAACGAACGTGCGAGCAAATGTTTCGCGAAACAGCGAACCGCCTTAAGATTATTTTTCTGTTACGTTTTCTTTTTTTTTTTCTTTTTATCCTCGATGCTGTTAGTTTCTGTTTCCTCTTAATTTTAAGAAGATTGCCTACATGTGTACGTTGTAACGAAATTACGGAGTAGCCAATCTCAAACGAGGAGAGAAAAAGAAGCGATCACGCCCCCCGTTTGGTTTTTAATGGATCGCGTGAAACATTGTAAGATTATTGTTCGCGACGAAAGAGGGATTTCGATCGTCGAACGTAAATTCATATCGAATGCATGCGTAGGTAGGAAACAAATGAAATGTAACGAGTCGTTTCGAAAGGTCTGCGACAGAATTTCGCGAGGAGACGCTAGTCTATAATATTCAACGATGAAAGTCGAAACGTAGAGTAAAATACAGAAGCTAGAGTGTTATTTCGAAATTGCGACAGACTTTTCGAAGCTGTGTACATCTTAATACGATTACCAAAGTAAGCAAAGCAAGTGATATAGGGAAAAGAATCTGAATGAGATATTTTCCAGTTCTTGATCATCGAGACCCATTACAGCAGAGAAGTTTCATTTCCACGCATCCTTGTTGCTCAAGAAAAATAATTTAGGATGCTGTGCGTGCTCGGAGCATTATTATATCTAGTCCAACAACGTTATCAAAAGAAAGTGTATTGACCACAGTGTTGCATGTTAAGTTATCCAAATTTTTTATCTAATACCAAATTAATTAGCTTTTCTTAAAATTCGCAGGACAAGTGCAAGTTGTTTTTTTTTTTTTTTTTTAAATAGTTCTTTTGCGTATTCGATATTTACAACTTGCAATAGAGCTACGTTAATTGGCTGAGATTTTGGTTCGTTAACTGGCCATTGTTTCACGTCCGTCAGAGGTAATTGGTAATTTTTTTAGAAATATCCTCTTCGATAATACCGGCTAGACGTTCCAACTTCCGGTCGGTTAACGAAGCGCTGCTGCAATCCTCACGCTACAAACCATAGACACATTTATACATTAGCCAAGGTTTGTCGACACACAAACACACATAATTTCGTGAAAATGTTTCGAAAACGTAAAAAACGCGTAAATTGTCAGGTCGAATCGAGAGCCTGCGATTTCCTGTAATTTGCCAGGAAGTACACCAAGTGAAAGCAATAAAACTCGTTGTTAGATAACGTTTGGCTTTGTGCATGTGTGTGTGTGCGTGTGTGTGTACGCGCGCGTGTATGGTAACGACTTCAACGATGAGTGAAGCTAAAAAACAAAGAGAAAAGTGAACGACACATTTAATCTTTATCATGGCAAAATAAAAAGGAAAAAGAAACGAACGCAGTTCTGAGCAGTTTGGTAATGGTTCCGAGATGTTTCGAATCGCGCGCGTCCGAGCTGCGCACGCGCACTTCGCTCGTGACGTTTCTACATAATACCCCCTCTCGTTCAATCAGTTACGTCGCACGATTGACGTCAGTAGCATCGAAATTGTTTCCTTATTCTTTCTCACTACGTAACTTCTGATGAAACGTCGTTTCCCCTGAATCCAGATTCGATATCTCTCATTCACGCTCCGAGTCCCGTTATCGACGCGTCACGATAGTCGAACCTTTCGTTTGTAGAACACAATTCTACGCAATCTTCGGGGTAAGTTCTTCGAAACGTGTTTCACGCAACGCGAATAACTCGAATATAAGGCCGTGGCAACACGATTTCGTCGTCGTTTCATAACGTCTCTACTGGGCGTCTCCAATCTTGTAGTTCCCGCTTACGTATATTGTTTATTCTCAGGTACGGAGTGACATTGAAGAATATATTGTTCTTTACATTCAACTGGATTAATATAGTCGCGGGTTTTTGTTGATCCAGATTGCTTCGCAAGGAATCGAGATGAGTTACGGCTATCAAGTAAGTATATTTACTTTCTCTTTTTTTTTTTATTTCCTTGCTTTGTGGACCGTCGTGCATTCTAGTCATGAAAAACATACATGCAGATACTCACAGTCAGAAGGTGAATACACGGAAGTATGATCGTATTGTTTTTTTCTTTTATTTGCATCTTGACTATCGAAGGGACCACCAGTGATTCAGTTCCCGGGACACGCGCCACCACCGACATCATTCGGGGCTCCACCTGGCACACCCTCTGCCCCTGGTGCTTATTCTCAAAGTGGCGGCATAGGCTTCACGAGTGGTGCACCTGTGTCTTTTGGAATGCCACAGCCTTACTCTCCTTATCCTTCCACGCCTTATCCGCCACAACCTGGTCATCCCACCATGTCGAATCAGTATCCTCCTCCAGCGCCGGGAGCTTCTTTCCAACAAATGCCTTCCCCCATGCCTCAATCAACTCCTTCCTATCCGTTCCAACAAATGCAACAGCCGTGTAACAATCCGGGACAGCATTCTGCATATTCGCAACAGCGAGATTATAACTTGTATCCAAATATTCATGCCGCGCCTGATGCAAAAGAATGTTTTGATACACCTTCTCCGTATAATAACTCTCCCTCTAACGCTTATTCAAATAAGTCGAGCTCTTATCAAGGCAGAAGCTATCCTGGGGGGCAGGGTGCAGGATACTGTCCTCCACGTGAAACTAATTCTTTCCCCTATCAACCTAAACCAGCCCCAGTCCCCCGGAAAAGTCAGTTTATGACCAAGGTGAGATTAAGGTGTTTAAAAGGCAACGTTGTTCAAAGTGTTCGTCATGGTTTAATTCTCAGTTGTTTCTCAGCTTGGAAGATATTTCACATGACATACTGGTTGGTTTATGTTGCAGTTGTCACCCACGGTTGTGCCGTACAATGATTTTGATGCCAGAGCAGACGCAGAAGTTTTAAGGAAGGCAATGAAGGGTTTTGGTACGGATGAAAAAGCTATTATCCACGTGCTTGCCAACCGCAGTAATCTGCAGCGTCAGGAAATTGCCGTCCAATTTAAAACCCTCTATGGAAAGGTAAAAAAAACGTCAAAATATTGAAATGTAAACATTTACGTATCGTTAAAATTAATTCAAGTTTTGAAATGTGAAACAGGATCTTATAAAAGATTTGAAATCTGAATTGTCGGGCAACCTCGAGAAACTGGTTCTCGCTATGATGATGCCGTTGCCGCAGTTTTATGCCAAAGAATTACATGACGCAATGGCTGGTATTGGTACCGACGAGTGCGTTCTTATAGAAGTATTGTGTACTATGTCCAATCACGAAATTCGCGTGATTAAACAAGCATACGAAGCAAGTAAGTATAATTTCACATAGAACCACGAGTTTTCCTGTTGTAGGATGTCTAATTATTTCCCTCTTTGCCGTTTAGTGTACGGGAGAACATTGGAGGATGACTTGAGAGACGATACTTCCGGGAATTTCAAGCGGTTAATGGTATCGTTATGTTGTGCCAACAGAGATGAGTCATTCGACATAGACGCAGCGGCCGCTGTAGAAGACGCCAAAGAACTTCTCAGAGCTGGTATGTAATTATCGTAAATAACGCATGACACATCAGTACTACTTTTGTTTTGTTTCTCTCAGGTGAACTCCGTTTCGGTACTGACGAATCGATGTTTAACGCAATACTTGTTCAAAGAAACGTTCCACAGTTGAGACAGATATTC
Source organism: Frieseomelitta varia (assembly GCF_011392965.1). NCBI lineage: Eukaryota > Metazoa > Arthropoda > Insecta > Hymenoptera > Apidae > Frieseomelitta > Frieseomelitta varia. Next base: position 144,152 of record NW_025110160.1, on the reverse strand, counting down.
CAAGAGTATGAAAATATTACCGGTCACACTATCGAAGATGCGATCGAGAACGAGTTCTCGGGTGATGTTAAAAAAGGTCTTCTAGCTATTGGTAGGTTTGTTATTATTATGGTTTCGTGAAACTACAATGTACATATTGATATTGAATTATTCTTACTGCAGTGAAATGCGTGAAAAACAGAGCCGGTTTCTTTGCCGAGCAATTGTACAAGAGTATGAAGGGTCTCGGCACCGATGATGATCGCTTAATCAGGCTTGTTGTCACCCGTTGCGAAGTGGACATGGGAGAAATCAAACAAGTATTCGGACAACAGTATAATGAATCGCTGGAAGATTTTATATCTGTTAGTATCAATAAGCGAAAAAAAAAGTTTGATTAAAAGAAAATTAACTGATTGAATCTAACAGCTGATTTTTCCTTTTTTTTTTCAGGGTGATTGTTCCGGTCATTATAAGAAATGTCTTCTAGCACTTGTCTCTTAAAGCTCTCTAGCCAGCAAAAAAATACGCCATAATACTTGGTCGCATTTAATGGTGAATTTGAGGTATTAATGTTTACATCTATTTATTTACTTATTCGTCGTTTAATATGTTATAAATGAGCCACATTATCATATTGAAGTATTTTTATAAATGCAATATGTTCCTAAACTTACAAAAATCTGTATACAATATTTACAAAAGACACGGAGCTTCAAATTTCGAATTCAATACTTGAGTCTCGATTATTGTTATTTTAACTATAAAAGTATTTTATAAGTAAAAGCCTGCGATAAGTAAAGCCTAAAAGAAAAAAAGTATTAAAAGTTTATAAAAAAATGATACGAAAGAATTATCTTTAAAATATGTTATTATATATTTTTATTTTATATACTATATAAAATATACATATATACACATATATTTACACAATATATTATATATTTATCTACGTATATTTTGTAGATATTCTTATTAAATAAATCTGAATTTAAAAGATATTGTAAAAATTATACGGGTTGGGAATAAATGTATACATTTTGGAAATGTTAGAATTTATTAAATAAATAACGTGTTTGTAAAATTTTATTCTTCTTTAAATTTACCATGAAATTCTTTGGGGATAAGGCTGGTCATCCCAATGGAAAACTTTGTTAATAAAAATATAAAATTGCAGAAAATTTACTATTAATGTAGTTGCCGATTCTGCAATAATTTGCCATTTCTTTGGTTTCTTAATGAAAAGTCGATAAAGTATATACGGGACGATAAAGTAACGTGGTTCTATCAATAACTGAGGAATAAGTACCACGGAAATCATAAAAGTATAATTAACCTGTGTTGTAAATCTTAAATGTTTAAACCCATGAAACATTGAATATAGAGCGAACGAATATACAGGTACCAAAAGATATTTGAATTGTTTGTACTTTCCCATTAACTTATTCCAAAAATAAAATACATAATGTCGATTGTCGGCCAGCATATATGGGTGTACAAGAGTGTTGAAATGAACTATTACAGTTAAAAGTATCAAGACACAACTTGCAAACATCCAGTGTTTGCTGACGAACTTAAAATAATCTTTCCAATAAATGATCATGTATGGCCATAAAAAGCAAAATAGAAAAGTAGAAAAATATAACAGTTGAGGAATGTGAATAGTAGGAACATGGGCTCTTTTATCTCCAACTACGATTCCCTTGTTCCATATAACAAACGTAACAAACGTTAAACATACTATAACATAGGGGAATAGTTGTGCGAACAACTGAATGATGAATCTCGTAAATAATTCCCACTTGTGACACGTTTTTCTTATTACTTTTTCCCATAATAACTAAAAAAAACATATGGTAGCATAAGTTTATGCTAAACATTTATATTTCTTCTAACAATAATTTACTTACTTTTAAATACATTATCGAAGTGTATTGTTGATATGAAATTGATTTACTTATTTTATGATCTAATAAATCAAACAAATGTTCCACGGTAATAAACGCAACCCAAATAATGTTTGTCTGTCGAATCAACACAGACAAAAGACCTGTACGATATTAATAACAGCCAGTCTTGAAACCTTGAATGGTATCTTGTAATTTACTAACTTTTATACATACCTACGAAAGCCGCCGTTTTAAATTGTTTATACGAGTGTAACAATAACATTAGTAATACTGCATTAACTGATGCAACATCTGTATAATACAAAAAATGCCAGAAAAATAACGGTGGAAATAACATGACATTGCAAGCGACAGTAAATTTCATCCAGTCATTCCATTTTTGCTTCCAGCGTCTTGTCGAGATCTGTTCGATTACACTGTGAGCAAGATACAGATTCAAAAACGTGCCAAGCAAGTTTATGCATCTCATATAAAAGGCGTTACACAGTTTTAAGGGCGATAGTATCAGAGTTGCGATTAAGTACAATCCGGGTAAAGTAGTAATCTTGGGATCCCACTGAAATTAACGTATCCCTCGAATACATATAGTGAAACGAAACTTTTCATTAGTTGATTTTCAACAACTTTACCAATTACCAAAAGAACGCAGTAAAAATTAATTGAAACATACCTGCGTAAAATTACCAGCGCAATATCGCAAAGTCTGAGGCACGTGAAAAACCTCGTCGATGAAGTAATGGGGCTGTACATGATTCAAATAAATAAATAACTGCACGATGCTGAGGCAAACGAATGCTGTCAAAACCTTTTGCACGTATCGATTGTCTTTAAGTAAGATCGAGTTCATCGTTCCATTGATGAACCGAGACGAAGAAAAGCGAATGAAAACGAAATTTTCAGATGACAAAAGAACGAAACAAGTTTGACACTGACAATTCGATCAAATTGATCCACGCACGCGGAAAAGATATTCATTTATTACAACGATCATTTTATTCTAACATATTGTTTGGGAATATTTCTCGAACATTTCAATAACTTTTCATACTTTAATTCAGGTTCGTCTTAACGTCAAAAAACGGCACAATTTAAAACACACTGTATACGCACAACTTTGAAACACGTGTGCAACGTTTTCACTGTGAAGTAAACGCCGAGTCGATATTTTCAAATCAACGAGCTGACGTATCGATCCGGTGGAAGCTACGATTTGAAAAAGAGCGGGAAAGTTTAAAATCTATTTCAACGTGTTCATCTTTATTTGAAAAGTTACTTTCATTTAGGAATGACTGATAGTTTGAATGCATTATACATTACAACCATAACCTTTTGCGTTGTTGAAAATTTCTCGTTAAGATTTATCTGTCAGTTTTTTTTAATTTTCAATTCCAATTCTTAGAATTACTCTACGACTGGAATTTAAAAAAAAAAAAAAAAAAGGAAAAAGAAAAAGAAGAAAACTAATAAGAACTAGACTTCCGCGACGCTTGCTTAGTAGTAAATGAACGTCACAGTAATGTCGAAGTAAATAAGTTTATTTCAACTTAATATTCAGAGTCGGGGTGAAATAATCTGAGCAATCTTGTTTCACGTTTATCTGTAGAAACGTTGGCAGGATACAAATATTGATATTTTACAAATAAGTGGATTGCAAATATACCAGGCAAACTTGTTCTAACACGTTACACGCTTCTTACTTAAATATTGTGCTTACTTCCTATTTTCTTGTTCAACCGAAAAAATGTTTAATATACATAAATAAATATATATATTTATGTATATATAGATGGGAACAAATGTACAACGTTTGCTCGTTTGGTATACTTTTCTTCAGAAGATATGTTGTACAGGAATTAAGAAACAACTTATACAATATACCGATTCTTATTAATTCTTATTAATATTTGTAATTCAATCAACGTTCAATTAAAATAACATATAATATATAATACAGACGAAGTTTCAGGTAGTTGTGCGAATTTCTGAAAAATCATGAGAGTTCAGATAGAATCAAGAGCTTGTCGAATACACAAAAAGGATGACACTTTAATGTGTTTCTATCAAATGTATCAGTACAAATCGATTGAGTCGGATTTTTATTCATTTGTATCAGTTTCTTTCCCTCTGAAGTTAGTTCTTGAATGATCGTTTAGCAAATACATATAATTTTTCCTCGATGAATCATTAGATGGAGGCTTACAAAGGCTACATGATGCGTTAGTACAACACATTAGTCAACGGTTCAGTTTGATTCTACGCTATTTGATGATGTTTCCTGGCCGTTTTCAGGAAATATCGATTCACACCGTACGTATCGAACTTTATGGCATTTTTTTTTTTTTTTTTTGTTTCTTTTTCTTTCACCTGAGAATAATTACAGGACAAATTGTCAATGCACTAAATACATACATAAAGTAAAGTCGAGGGTTTCTGTTGAAGTACAATGCACGTGTTTTGGTTTCTTTTTTCCTCTTTTTTCCCCATGCCACTGTGTAAAACATGATCCTTTTATACATTATGGACATTATACATAAAAAAGACATAGGCAAATTGTATATATCACGTGTGTGTGTGTGTGTGTGTGTTTGTGTGTGTGTATGCACACACGAAATTCATACGTATTGTGTATGTACGCACTGTACAAAGCTGAGCATTTCTCTTTTGTTGGAATTCTAGCATTGTCTAGATTCTTCTTAAGTAGAGAACGTTGTTACACTTGTTAATCTCTTTCTCTTCTTCTTCTTCTTTTTCTTTTTTTTTTTTTTTTACTTCTCTTTTCGTTTTCTTAGTCAGTCTAAAGCAAACGAAGCATAATGCGGATTATACAATGTAGTGCGTGAAACAATTACTTGCCAGAGGGGGGGAAGCGGCGTGAGGGGGGGGGGAGACAAAAGTTTTTTGAGCTTATGTACAAGTACTTATTCTTAATCGAAATTACAGCGTAAATTCTAGACGAACCTATAGATGTTGTTGTTTTTATTTTTCAATGAAAGCGAGATGATAATAATAATAATAATTTACAGGTTTTAAATTATAGCCACAACGAGGCTGCGACGAAGGCAACAAATTCCCTGGGCGTTTTGGATGAAAATTCTTTGATGCATCTCGAATTCGAATAAACGAACAGTCTAAGCAGAAAATATTCTCTGGAATGGATAAAAAAAAAAAAGAAAGAAAAATTTCGATTAATCATGAATGATGAAATAAATACTACGCATCGATGTTGAAGTCAAAATGTTTCGATTATTATACAAGATTTTAATATATATATATATATATATATATATATATATATATATAAATGAATCGGAACCGAGTTATAAAATGTTCGTAATTTTAAAAAAATCACTCTTCAATTTGGCCATTCAAAAAAAAAATAAAAAAAATAAAAAAATAAAATGGAGAAGTGTATTTTCAATCCATTGGCAACAGGAAGTGTTTAATTTTATAATATCACTTAATAAAGCTCACTGGCATAGGATTGGTATTTGTAAATTAATTTGGGCAAATGATCTGTTTCAATGTTTTTGAAATTACTATTTCCTGCTACGAATGGATCAGTGCTTAATATTTCCTGAACCTCCTAAAAAAACCTTTTCGTTTATCACACATCGTAAGAGAATTATAAATTATTGAGAATAATATCAGAGAAACGACGATTATTAAGTAATAATAATTCCTTAGCGGTACGCAAACATTTTGTCACTGCTATCTAAAATTAATACGTGTACATTCGGTTTACTTGCGAATACTTTCCTATAACCAGTGAAAGCGATTTTGTTAAGCTTAATACTTTATGAAGAATAAACGGGAAGAACTTATTCCTTCTTCTTTTCCACACGTAACCATAAGTTTCCAAGATCCGAGCGTACAATTGAAAAATGGCAGAAATTGTATAAAAACATTGTATCCTTTGAACTTACTTGGCTACCTGAGATATTTTGTATCGTTCAGTCATTAAAAATTTTCTAAAACGGAATAAAAAAAAAAAGAGAGAGAGAGAAAAGAAAAGAAACAACAAGAGGGGAAAAAAAAAAGGAAGAACATACACTTGAAAAGTACATACATGCGCTAACACTGAAAGCAATATCTAGAATAATATCAAAAAGGTATATGCTTAGTTTTTACTCAATCTTTTGTCTCTCCTATTGAAACTTAAAACACACGGTAACTAATACTTTTGTCGTACGCGTTCGATTCTAAATATTGCTTTTAATGTTTCCAATTCTTTTTTTTTTCTTTTTCTTCTTCTTCTTCGTTTTGTCTTCTTCGAGAATGAAAGAGTGAAACAGAGAGATAGAGAAAGAATGAGATTGGAAGAGGCATGTTCTTGTTTTATAGTAGAGTAACAAATTTTATAATGTTATCAGCACTTGTGGAATGCCTGCAGTCATTGTGTGATCTCAAATACTAAATACATACGCTAAACAAAACAAAACAAAAAAGACCTATATGCTCAACTACAACCAGCCCTTAAGCAAACGTTAAGGGACACTGGCAAAATTATTTACACATTTAGCATTACCTATCGTCGACAAAAGGAAGTTCTTTGTGACAGTAAGTTCGATGAACTAGAGAAGCGTTAAAATAAATTTTTACATCATACATATCGAGTCCGAAAAGAATTGCCATTGCAGTGCCTATGAGCTAGTCTTAAATCAGATGAAAATTCTCTTCTTTGTGAGAGCAATGTATACCTAACTGCTATATAATAAACTTGAAAGTACTTTTCAAGGTACATAAGACTGGATTATATTGTATATATATAATGTATATTATATATATTATATATATACATATAGCACATATCTTAAGATGAAAAGCAAGTTTATGCAGATAACAAATAAAGAGCACTCCTTAGGAACTAATGAAACTTAAGCGTTATTACCGAGATCTGAATATAATCAACTCGTAAAAATTAAGAGTATCATATGTACAATTACATTAGGAATCTTCCAATAATAAGAACGAAATTTTATTAAACAAAATAGTGTTAAAACGCGTATATAAATACGTGAGAAAACAAGAATACCTTTTATACGTCTTGTATGCTATTCATATTTTGTATCTTTAAACTATTCGTTTTCAAACTAACCGTCTTCTATAAGCGTATTGTCGTCAAAAAACATCACAAGGAAGTCTTATCATCGGAAGATTACCTAATTTCTTTAAATTCAGAAGTATCTTTTTATTCGTTCAGTAGAATTAAATAAGTCGTTTAAATAAGAAACCTTTCTCTTATTTCATCGCGTAACGAAACTTTCTGCAATTGGAAAATGAAATAAATGGATCTTGCTCTGATGTGCGTTTTCATTCAAATTGGGAAAATGTACATTGTAAAATAATCAAGTAAAAAAAAAAAAAAACCAAAAATGATAAATTTGTACAAATGAATAAAATCTTGTATCTTCAAATGTTCACATTTGTCTACGTCGTGAGGTTTACAAATATTGGAATATTACAAGTCCTTCTAAAACAACAAAATCCACTTCTTTCAATTTTCAACAGAGAAAAATTTAGTTGTCCAATGAAATGATTAACTAGCACGAGACGTGTATAGGCGGTAGAATTATACTATAATAAAAAGTACACTAAAAGTACAGAATTAATCCTATTGACCGAAGGCCGATATGTAATACAAACGTCACAAATTTGAAATTGTGCCTGTACACACTATTCTAATATCTGTACACAGCGGTAATACAATATAGTAAGTCGGCTAGATACGAATCACATCAACATAATTTATCATCGTTTTATCGGAATATATCCTTCGTTCCCTTATTTTCAGTAAGCAAATTATATCATCGGGTTGATCGATTTACGCAGTTAATTATATACAATTACGTTTTCTCTCTTTCTCTCTATGTTATAAATAATTAACGAAAATAATTACGTACTAAAAAATAAAAAATAACGGCAATAGAAATTAAATGAAATTAAGGTGGACGTAAACTATGCGGAATTTTTGTAGAATTTATTTTTCTCCTGTTCTTTTTTCTCTTTTTTCTCTTTTTTTCTTTTTTACGTTTTTTAAATAGAAGAGACGTGTAAGAAAGAGTCACTGAATGTTGACTCCACTTCAGAAATAAAATCAGACGTAAATAACAGGCAATGCCACAAAGTGCTCCATATCGTATCCCTAACGAGTTATTGCTTTTTGCACTTTTTTTTTTTTCTCGAAATATTATTCGGAACGTCATTACGCTATATATATATATATATATATATATATATATACGTATATATATATATATACACCTAAACGTTGTGGTAAAAAATCCGCTTAAGATCGAAAATCAATCAAGCCTGTGTACACCGTAGAGTTTCAATCGTTAGGTGCACGGTTAATCCGATACTGAAACGTTTCTGAAAAAATGTACATCGGAGGAAAAACCCGCGGGGGGGGGGGGTGTTCAGGTGTTTGGGGAAATACTGCAACTGTGATCACCTCCGGTTGCTCACTCGTTAAATTTGATTTTTGACGTACAAACGATCTGTTGTATCAGGACCCCGTGAAAATAGTTGTCGCGTGGAACATCACGCTTTAGTAAAGTGTATTGTCGTTAAAAAATATTGTTTTCTCGGGTACATTTGGCAAGCATGCACTTCATCGACGTAGAAGATCGACTCTTCGTGGGACCTCAATTAAATAAGGGCTAAATTGGAAAATTAACGACAACTACGAGAGGACGGTTCGCACTCTCCTCCAACGTGCTTCCCATTGTGACTTATTTCTTCTAGCGCTCCATCCGAATCCAAACCCAGAACCAATGATAACTTTATTAATGTAAGCGAAGTTGTTGCCGCTGCCATTAACGTGGCCAATGTTTGTGTTAAGATTGGCCAGATTAACCGCGTTTAAGATACGAACAGCAGACGAGAGTCGTAATTTACTTGCTGGAGAGCTGAACACCAGTTTCCGGCTCTGTTTGTTGTTGTTGATGATGTCTCCGTTACTGCTAGCGCTATGGCGGTCGCTCAATTGTTTCGCCGAATGGGAATACTCAGTGCAAAATGATTTCGCCATTGATCATTGCCGATACGTTTGAGATGATATGCCATTACCAGGTGTCACATAATCCCCGATCATCAAGCTGGGATTCACTGGATAATGCGAAGTATTGCCAAGGACCAGCGATTGCTGGAAATTAACACCAAGCTGTAGCGCGAAAGACACGCAGGCAGGCGTAAAACTTTAGTATCCTTTTGCTTTGGACTTATAAATCGAGTTTAGCGAGCAAATTGTTTGGTGCAAATGTTTATACAAACTGTGCATGAGTATGGTGCATATATGTTAGTACCACGCGTTGGTAGCTCGCTCGTGATCTAACTGAAATATATACGTACACTTACCGTAGCGGGGGATGTAAACATATTTGGAGTGATTCCACCACCTATTAATTGTGCTGCTTGCGTACTCGTTGCGGTACCTCCTACTCTTCCTCGCCCTGTACTCGAAATCGAACCAGGGTGAATATTTGGTTGACCTCCTAGATGACAATTACACGCAAGTAACAATTATTATAACGTTCTTCAAACAAAATGACATTATTTTCTACCGTCTTCTTACCTATTGCAAGTAAATTACTGGGATTCACCGCCGCAGTCGCGTCCATTGAAACTTCTCCTAAACCATTCACAGACATTCCGTTAACCATGTTTACTGCTTGTCTGGCACCTTGTGCGTCTAAGGTCGTCCAGTAAGACTCGCTGGGAGAAGTATTATTTAAACCGGGCGGAGGTTGTGCAGCTGCTCCTGTGTATCTGAAGTATGGATTTTTCAAATCTAATGTATTACTACTGCTCTCCATATTCGTCCCTTCCAGTTTTAATTCTATTGTTACGTCGTACGATTGTCTGAAATATTTTATGCGATAAAGAACATGCTGTTATAATAACATACAAATTTTAAAGACACAGTTGTCGCACAGTTATATTATTTCACCTTTTGTTCGCAATAAGAATGACTTTCCCGGACAACAACTGACCACTTTTACAAAACAATGGATTCTCCAAAAGACAACGAACTTGATACCAATGAGTTAGGGGTTCTGTGGGAGCTGTACTTAACCAAACCTGTTGCGTTGACCCAATAAATGCAACGTCAAACCAAAATGCAAGGCCATGACAAGTACCGCTTTCCAATATGTGAAAATCGACATCGATTTCTAAAGGATATATAAAATCATATAGTACTTTGATCATCGAGGCTACCTTGGTCACGAAAATCATGCATCATAATGCGGAAATTTTCACCTATTTTGTGTAAATCAGTCTCATTAGCAGTTTGAAAATCTACAATGTGTCTGATAGATTTAGCCATACAAATTCTTATATCAAAGGTATCAACTATTGGCTGCCTAAAGTATTCTTTAATCGCGTTATTTCGCATCGCTGAGAGATCTACACCATGGAAACACGTTTGGTACCAGAAGTTAGCCTTATTAAATTGCTCCATGTAAAGATTCTCGTCGGAGAAAGGTGCAATGTGCAAATCACCTCGGGAAGGGAACATTCTTCCACCTGAGAAACAATTATTTCGTCACTTCTATCATCGTTGCTGAAAACAATACTGGCAGAATGAGAGTAGTGAAACGTTACCTGGGACTAACCACTTTTTCGCATGAAGATACGTTTCAAGCATTCTTTCATTGTACAACATATAACCCATAGGTTCACTCACTATGCAGTCAACTCTTTCTGGCAAATCAATTTCTTCTATTTTACCAGCTATGACAATAATCTTATCCGATAAATTATTCGCGGCGACTAACAGTTCTGCGTGATTCGCCATATTACTCGCTTCTACCGCGTACACTTTCTTTGCACCAGCTTGGACAGCAAAGAATGACAATATTCCGGAACCTGCACCTACATCTAGCACAACTTTGTCCTTAAAGTCAGATAAATTCCCTAAGATTGCTCGCTGGTATGTACTAGTTCTAATGTAATCTTGCATCATGTTTTGTTGCTGAGACAGGTAACCATAAAATTGAAAATATTGCATAGCCGACGACTCCTCGGTCCTCTCATTAAATGCGGAAATACCCTTGCCATTTTTCAACTTCAATATTTGCGAATGAAAGTTTCTAAAATCTAGAAAGACGCAACATTTGTTAATTAGGAAACGTCAGAAATCAAATGAAACTGTGCAGTTCATAACTGTTTATCTGCTTACCTGTTTCATTAGCAAATGTTATGAGTAAACTGTCTGTATCAAGTGTGAATACGTAGCTTCTGGATGAAACTCTGGAGCATTCTGTGCTGGGAGTTACCGGAAATTCCAATAACGTTGTTTTATCTCTACCGACTAAATCACCTATTGAAAAATGAAAAGCGAAGCATGAAAAAAAAGCGAAATGATTTACGACCATGTGCAAGTAACGCTTCGAAAACGGTAAACAAACAGGATTGTACAACAAGAGACCCTTCATGTAATATCGAAAACACAGTACTTCAAATATTCTGACAAAGAATTATGGAAGTTTATTTGTTATCATTCGATGTAAACGAAGATTACATTTACATACACGTACAATGTTGCAAATTGTATCGAATTAAATGGACACCCACAAAAATAGACATTTCGTTTTCTCTCGATCATTTCGCGCAACAAAGTAAGAAAATCTAAACCTCCGTAACAGGTAGTGCCAGTTACCGTGAGATTTTAATTTAGAAAAAAGGGAGAGATCGCGAACGATCGTTCGAGTGTGGTTATGTTGTCCCGCATCGGGACGACGCTAACGTAATTCGTTAGCCGATTATTTAACGACGGACCGGTACCTGCGAGGAACTCAACGCTGAGGCCCTGTGGATCGTAATTGATATTGAGCGTGACCGGCTTGTTAAATTTCGCCGTTGACTGTCCATTGTTTGACAAAGTCGATACTGTCACCGCGCGAAACACCTTCGCCATTTTTAGACACCGCGTGCGTATCGTACGCTGCAGTCCCGCAAATTGGTTCGCCCGTGCTTGCCGTCTATCCTGTGTGCCTTTGCCCGTGAAATTGTCAATGGAAAACGGAACGACGCGCGATCTCGCCCCCCACTTTGTACGAATCGCGCGAACAATATCAACCGGATCGCGATCGAAATGGCAATTTTTCACGTTCCGTAGACCGAACCATCGACTAACCACCCCCGGCGCGTATTACACACGCGCAGTAGGGTTACTAACGCACTGAATATATAGCTAATTGAACTCCCTAGGCACACAACGTCCATTGATGATCGTTCTGCGGGGGCCTCATGGAACGCGTCGCTTTCGCGCTGACGCAGCTCTACGCACGCGTCTAGTTCTATTTACCGTTTATTATTCCTTTTTTTTTTCTAGCTGCCTTGTATCTCATTTATAGAATATAAAGTATGTCAAACGACGAATTTCTATATCAAATTTGTAACCTTTTTTTTGTAATTTGTATTGTACGCGTGTTTTTTAAATACACGCTACGTGCGTTTTCTTTCTTTGAAAGAAATGCGGTAAATTTGTCGGTCGGTGTTGCCAACTTAAGATAAGAGAGCGTGGAAATAAACATTTCGAAAAGCGTTGATTAAGCAGAAAATAGCCGATAATTTCGAGAATGTTCGTATTGAATACCAACGACACCGTGAATTACTTTGTTTTTATTGTATTGTCAAGTTGACAATTAATAAATTGTTGAAATTGTTATTACAACGTGGACCAATCGAATCGTCGCTTTTGAACGTGAATATAAGATCTGAAACGTCATTGGCCGCCGAGCTCGCGCTCCGGAGGTTTTACATATTTTCTAGAACGACGGCCTGTACGAATCACGCGCACACGATTAGTGGTATACGATATTCTGATCGATACGTTCAGAGTTGAACGATAACTCGTAGGCTGACGGCGTGGCTGGTCTTTCTCCCCCATTTTTTGACAGTCGTTTGAGATATTGCACGTTCTCAAAAAATGACTGCTCACGATCAAATGCGAGCTATGCTTGATCAATTGATGGGAACTGGACGGAACGGTACGTATTATTGGAACTCGACGCCCATTACAACTTTTCATTATTTACAATTGCCCGAGATCTCGTAGAAAAACACAAGATGGTGGCTTGCCCTTTTTTTCTCTTCTATTATTTTTCCTTTTTTTTTTTTTTTTTTTTTTTTTTTTTACCATTTGTACGTATGTTTATTTATTGATGAGACACGACTGTTAATAAATGGAACGTAATTCCAGGTGAGAATAACAAATTTCAAGTGAAGTACTCGGATCCAAAGGTCTGCAAGAGCTTTTTGCTGGCATGCTGCCCACACGAAATCCTGTCGTCAACGGTGAGTTTACTCGAGTCATTACTCATTGAATATCGATGACATACCATTGGCACTTTTGCGCTACAGTAGAGCATTTTGTTTACATTACCCCCTTCTGGTACTTATTCGCATTGATATGAAAGCAATCAGACATCAGTACGTATCGGTGTTGCATTTCGTTTTTTTTGTTGTTACATTTAAAATATCTTTTCAGTCTATTCTGGTTACACGATTCAATTGCTTTCATTCCCTTGGTCAGACTCATTTGTTTTCCTCTTCAGTTTATGTTGCAGCATAATAGTAACATGCTATCAATACTCACACATAACATTGCTTTCATATAATTTATTTGATTTACTATAAATTTGATTATATATGTATAAGTGAGAGCTGTAACAATACGTTGTTTTTGAGGAACGTTTGAAGATTAAATTGTGCTATGTGTCTTTTTATCATTTAATTTTTTTTTTTATATTGTAAGGCGAAAGTCATACATAGAAACACTACATCAATATCATTTAGTTTGCATATATACAATTTCACACAAGCTTTTCAATATTATGAAAATGAAAATACACAATATCATTGGCAGAATATATAAATTAAAGTATTATATATATATTTTTTTATATAAAACATTTCATAATGGCATCATTTAGTTAATATTATATTTAATTTAAAGAAACAAAGAAAACAGAAGCTACCTTTTAAATTTATATAATTAAACAAATATTTATATTTTGCTATATTCAAGTACAAAATAGTAATTTTTATGCATTTACTTATATTATAAAAATACAAGTTTCATATATTTCATTTACTAAATGTGTAAGCAATTATGTATTCTATACATGCATATATAGCTAAATGTAATCAGTAACTTATTTATGAATATGAAGAAGATGATGTACCAGATGTTTTATACTGATAATAGTCTCATCATTACATATTAATACAGGGTTGGTTGTATGCATCATTCATTTTATTTTGTTTGAATGATCAGGATGCTAATGTAATGTCTATCTTTATATCTAATATTTACTTATGTTTTGGATCGTGTAACTATAATAAATAATTGTTTGTTCACAGTTAAGTTTAAAGCATAGTTTTTGTTATATTTTTCAATGATGGATGGTTGCCTATCTTCTTTGGATCATTTAAAGAAACGATGCATTTCTTATTTTTATAATATGCATTAAAATATATACAATTTTCTATTCAACATTCACATACACTGACAAGTCTCTTTTTATGTATTTTTATAACAATTTTTGTGTAATTTAAAATAATACGAAACGTTCAAAGAGTTTATAACTAGTTGAATTATACTATTTTTCATCAGTGCCAATTGGTCTGATCGATTTTATATATATCATATCAAATAATTGAACAATGCAAGTCAATTTTGTAGTATACAAACAATAGGATAACATTTGTGTGATATATTCGGAGAATTGATTCCGATCAATTCACACCAGATAGGCGTTGAAGTGCAAGACGGGGCAGCAAATTATGATGTAAATAAGGAGAAGCCTTTCAGTTTCTCAAAAACAAAAGAAGTGAGATGCAGAACTTTTAAACATCTAAACTTGGGATATTTCGTTTCCTTACGTTTTCATCAATTTTATTAATATACACATGTCGTTGATATACATGTCATGCTCTGATGCAATACTTTTAATTGTAAGTAGAAATTTTTATACAGAAAATATATATGTACAAAAAGATTGCAAACATATTAATTAGAAATAAGAATTAGCTTTTATTCGAAGTAACATTAAAAAATTTTCACATTCATCTCATTTCTTTTTTCTTTCTGGAACATAGAAATTAAAACTACGTTTATTCTAATGGCCCCGTATAATCGCGAAACGTATATGCAGGAAGTCGCGAACGTATGACGTCTGCAATTACAGTGAGAACGTGATTTTCCATACGACAAGCATAATACTGATCATATTGGTACTGCTTCGCGCATTTCTTTGTCATCTTGTGCGAATTGGTCTAAAGGGTGTTTGTTAAAAAAAGAAAAAAGATTGAAAATTAAAATGTTTATTTTCCTTCTCTCGAGTCTACATCCGCCCAACTACTTGCAGTAAGGCGACATTATGAATTTTTTTTCCCCGTGTGTTAAATATTCATATCGATTTGGTTGAATAAGACATTAACAAGTAATTGCATCTTTACAATATCATTTGAATGAATAATATATTTCTTACTTAACACATGAATATTAAGAATAACTAATATATTCCAATAGTATATTTCTCTATAAAAGGATAAAGATTTTAATCGTGGTTAAGAATTCTTTCCTAAAATGTAGAAATAAAAGTGCGTGTCTTACAAAAGTGTTTAGTTTATTATTCTTTCAAGTATGTTCTAGAACTAAAACGGAAAAAAGAAGTACATATATTTTATTTTGCGTTTGAAAAGCTTTTTTTTTAACTGTTGACAAAGTACCGTAGCTTGTTGGGGGAAATTAAAAGGAGACTTGCAACCTAGCATATTCGGTGCATAGGGGAGCGTTCTCTTATGGCAGTTAGCAAGCACCCTTGTATCTTGCTCAGGTTTTATCACGGTATAAAGTTAAAAAAAAAAAATAACTATGTAAGATACGAAAAAAAGAGCAATAAATAAAACGAAGTATTCGAAGATTCATTTATATCAAAATATAGAAAAAAAATTTATTACACGAAAGAAATTGTTAAAAAACCAAAAAAAAAAAAAAAAAAAACGAAATACTTCTGGCAAATACTCGCGAGAATGACGAATATACAAGTTCACTAATGTCAATGTACCTACAGTTCTATTTCCAGAGTCTCTGGAAAAAGCAATTCCAATCAGATCCATTGTACAATATTGTTGCGAGTATTGTCCGCTCATATGTTGTGTTGTACTTGTCGCTCTCACATGCGCGTTACTGTAAGTACTGAAAAGCGAAGAGGACGTACGTATTACAATTCTACAATTTGATTATCTCTTTAACATAATTCAAGTACTAGGTATATTAATTTGATTAATGATACATAAAGGCGGGCGGTTACCTCAGCCCCTCTACCGGTCAACGGTGGCGAGGCTGAGTAGTCGAATATTAATTCCGAGACCCTGAAAGGCCAGTATAATGTTGGTGAGTAGCGCCATGCTGATTCTCATGAGAACGATGTCTTATTGTCGCTTCTTACTAATAATGCCGTTTACGGCAGGTAGAAATCAAGTTTACTTTGAAAGTATGTGTGAAAATCGTATTCATCCTCGGAGATGTAGTGGGTACAGGAAATGAAGCAGTGATCTCTGTAAGTAAAAAAAAAAAAAAAAAAAAAAAAAAAAAAAAAAAAAAGAAAAAAAATAAAATAAAATAAAAAAAATAAAACAAAAAAAAAATATAAAAAGGGACAGGTAGGAAAATTGTAGAAAGGCAAAAATGAAAAAGAGAAAAATATCGAAACGACTGAACATCGGAGGAATTGCTGAACTCGTTCTCAAGCGATGCCTTTATCGCCGTTACGAGCGCGAAAACAACATTTAGGAATTATTATTATAATATTATTACTCTCTCTTCCTCGCACACGTACACATACACTCACACACGATACACATATAAACACGATACCCTGATTATTACCGATCATTGCTAATTCTTAATTGCTATTATTGCGAATTTTGACGTTCGTTCGAGTTATTATTGTCACAGGAATATTATTGCCTTGATTAACTTGTAACTGTCGCCACGTGTATTGAAACACTGTATTTGTCTTCCCGGATCACGGGGGAAAGGATCGAGTTAATTAGAGCATATCAATAGCATGTTTAGGGTAATTTTCAACGATTGCAGACGATTCGCTGAGTGTTACGATGAGAGGTTTAATAACGTTGTAAGATATTGCGCAGATCTTTACCAGTTGTTTTCTTTGTTGAATGGTTGTCATCCGGGCAATAGGGACGGAGAGAAGAGAGATTGTTATAAATACGCAGGGACTGGATATCGACCATTGGAACCGAAAATCGTGAACGACTTTTTTACTTTGTTCCGTTGATGTCGATGTATTTTATTGCAGATTTGTTAATAATTAAGGCAGAGATACTATTTATTTCTTTTGGAAGGACTTACGTTGATGTATTTCTTCGATTTCAGTCTTTCTTTTCTTTCTTTTTTGCTCGTTTCTAACAGAGAATTAAAAGCCAAAGATGTTGTTACGCTAACGTTTATATGTCACTGATTTTACTACAAATTTGTTATTGCAGTATTCTCAAGGACACGTTATTTACATTTACATCGTCAGAAAAGAAAAGTTATCGGGTATCGCGAATGTAATATATATTTTTCCGTGGAAGAAAATTGTCAGTGTTTTCATGAAGAACAAATTTATATGCGAACGATATTGTTGTTGGCGCTGACAATCGCGTCGCACACTCTTTTTCTAAGTGCACATTTAAGAGTTCTAAACGTACGTGACCGATTTACATTGTAGGTTTTCTTGCATCAAGAATTTTTCATATACCCGATATTATCAAATTAGATTATTAAGTGAACCATTCGTTTTTAAAAGCTATCTGGCACTCCTTCGTCAAATTTTAATTACTAATAACGATTGAATTTTAAATATTTTCAAGCTGATACATATTAGTTAATTACTGTTAATTGAAAGTAATAGAACAAATAATAAAAAAATATCAAACTTCCTTGTTTCTCAAATGAACTAGAGAATTTTTTATTTTTCTTATAAGTCTGGACTTTCAATTTTGAATTCTGTAGACTTTGGATTTTTAAATTTATGAAACAGAGGAATGCAGCAGAGTTTTTAAAAATGCAATTCTCAAGTGTTAGTTGTAATTCAAACGTCTTCAGTGATATTTATTATAACCTTACGATTGTTTAGCTTTCATACGAAGCTAATTCATACGAATACATTTTTTTTTACTTTTACTACGTAATTACATACACATTTTGATACCATTTTGCGAGACAGACTGATAACAAACTATTTTCCGTGTGGTGTTTTGTGTAATTTATAAATTGCTATTGTAAGTTTAATCATCGAAGCGTCGATTGATCGTTTTTAATTAGCAGTCTTTCCTCGTTCGCCTATCATTTAACAAATATTTATTAGCAAGTAATGCATATATTTTTCCCGAGTAGATTAATTTGGTTAATTGTAACAACAGGTAAGAGCAATAATTAGACTTCTAAGTCTACGTTCGCATCGAGAGTCAAAATCTGCAATAACTCTAACAAGAAATTGACTTAATTGTTTACTAATATTGTTGAATTATAAGTGACCATAACAGTTTGGTTTATACTACCTTCATTAAGTACCAAGAAACAGAATACAAAATGAAGTACACCAGAATTAAATGCAATTCAAACTGTTACTTGGATCATTTTCTTAGTATCCAATGATAATAGTTAAGAATTAAAATTCAAATAGGAAGAACAATTCATTTAATTTGCGCTGTTCCTATGTATAGTAGTGACAGACGAAAGAAAGTTTAAAGATTAAGCACTACAAAAAATTATAATAATTTAATGAATGGAATTTCATGTATACAAAAACAATGAATTGTTTATTACATTTCCCTACATAGAAAAAACTGTTGAGTACAAAACTTACTCGTGTAATACATAAATGTCGATTCTAAACTTCCTTTTATTCGTTGCTCTAATAAAGAAAATAAAGAAAGAACGTAACAAAAGTATGTAAACACACTCTTTAATTCCAAATATTTAAATATTAAACTTTTACTTGTACGAGTCTCGCATTTATCCTCGAGCGAAATTTTCTTCGATTCTCTTAAAAATGATCAATCGAAGTTCCATCTTTTTAATCACAATGTAGAAAAAGGAGAAAGGGGAAAGAAGACAATTGCAAGATTCCGACGTTTGTAGCGTAAACTAAAAGAAATGTTACTAACGTAGTTATGGAAATATATTGATTTTTACAATCGCGTTAATGATCGATACTCAAAAGTTTGTTACGCTTTCCTCGATCTATAAATTTAGCTGCAAGTCGTTTGTACAAAAGAAGGATCAACGAGGAAGCGCAAAGGTTACAAAAAAGGGAAATTTAATATAATGATACGAATATCACGTGGAATACTACATTCTGTATAAGAGGTAAAGATACCTGTGTGTCACTGAAGATACAAACACATTTTTACAAATATTTGCATTTGTCTGTCTGTTAAACTTGCTACGAGAGTTAATTTAATCATGACTGTCCAAAGAGAAGTGAAATTTACAATTCTTCTTTTATTGTATGCGTGTTCTTATGTAGACATATTTTTATTTAAGACAGAATATGACGATGCTTCTAAAAAATATTATTAAGTTTGTTATATCATAAGTTGCACGATAAATTTTACGTGTATTCAAGCAATAGATACGTTCTGCATAGGAATTTTGGTTTCTCAGTGTATTTACGTTTAAGTAACATTTACAATTGATATTTTACGATTATTGCGCTATATTATCTATTTACAGACATTGTTACTTGAAAATGAAATTGTAGAAACCCGAAAGTTAATAAAATACATTATATAAATACCTCGTGTTTTAATAATATTAATCAATCTTTCAATTACTAATTATAGAAGAAATTAATCCTAGATTTTCTAAACCATTTTTGTACAAAAAATATATAAATTCGAATGAAATACTTTCCATACGCTTACAATTTAATTACCCACATATCAAAACTACACATTATTTACTTTTCATTAATCTAATGGATATGCGGTTCCATTAATCAAATAGATTTACACAAACACCTAGCTCACAGCCAATCAACATGTATTACTTCAGTAATTAACTTTTGTAACAAGCATTCTGTTTAGGATACTTTATACAATTTTTAATGAATATTTAGTGATTCTACGTGTAATCTTATTTTGTTGATATTAAAAAGATTTATGAAATAAATTTAACAAGTATAGTTAATTACCATTATAAAAAACCCAGGCATTATCCCCTTCAAATTCTATAGTCCATGTAATTCCATCTGTCGTCCATGCATTTGGAAGTTGATAAATCTGTAACAAACTCATTTGTTGGATTATTAGCTTAAAAAACATAACACAACAATTCCACACCACTAAAACAGTCCCGAAATTTGGAAAAAAAGCAAATGAATAGCCAGAAGGGCTAGACTAATGAAAAGGAAACCGCGATACAATAGCCAAAAGGGCTATTAAAAAACAAGCATTTTCTGCTGAATAATACAGTAACTAGAAGGGCTACTGTACAATTATTTATGTTACGAATCCGAGGAACAAACCAAATCTTGCTTCGCAACACTAATTCACTAGCATTAATAATAAGTGAAACAGGAAATTCAACGCGAAGAGTGCTTCGTCATGTTTAAAACTCCCGAAAATAAGTACGCGACGTTATTAATCTATGCACTCATGTTTAAAAATGCGCAACACTAATTGCGACGCGTCCAATGNAAAAGTAAGAAGAAGAAGAAAGGGAACAATTTAAAAAGAAAAGTGAAAGAATTGACAAGAAAAACATAGATGCGAATTGCCAAGAATAGTAAATTTTTAAATTTAAAAGTTTTTCAACAAATTCAAACCAAATTTTTCGATTAACGTCAGATATATTACGAAACTTCGATTGGCCATTTTATGAAAATTCAACATATATCGTTCAAAATTGAAAAATCGAAACGGGTAATTTTCAAATCCGTTCGATTTGAAAATTTACACGAAGATCGGCTTTAAGGAAAATGTTCAATCGAGTTTTCACTATGTATGAGCGTCCTATTCGTCCGAAATCAAATATGGCGACGTGTGTTGCAATTCTTTTTCCTATTCGTTCGTTTGGAACGCGCGCCATTAGCATTAGCGAATTAAAATGTAAAGTCGAACTGTCATCAAAACTAATTTCAATGCGTGTTGCTTTCAGTTGATACACACACATACTGATTTTAAACCTTGAAATTTATTCGAAAATTACAACAACGATGAGAAAAAGAAACAGTAGAAAACGAAAACAGAAAAAGTACTCAAAAGGGAAGTCGTACATTGACTCTTAATGATTAACCTCGTTCATTTTGGCAATTTGCAAGGCGATAATAAAGTCATCCATGAAAGAGAGAGAGAGAGAGAGAGAGAGAGAGAGAGAGAGAGAGAGAGAGAGAGAGAGAGAGAGAGAAAGAGAAAAGAAAGAAAGAAAAGAGTGAAAAGTGGCATGAAACAGTGAGCGAGCGTTGTTTATTTAGGGGGAAACTGTACAGCACGGAAGTTTTGTTAGAAAAAATTTTCTTCAGCATTGGATGTACGTATTGAACTCCGTTTTCTAAATCGTCTAGAATTGATTCACATATGGCAATTTCGTGTTCTACTCGTAAATAGTATAATAAACCTATTAGGCTGTAAGTTGTTTCATAGACCATTGAACATATGAACTTAAGGTGTGTGCTGATTGTAGCTTCATTGCCATCGCATTGTCGTGTCAGGCGGAGAGGTGTTGCCACTCTGTAAGTGAACATAACAAAATATTTATCTGTAAATTGAATTGTATTTTTACTTTGAAATTTCTTGAAACGAAAGAGAAAAAAAATAATAATGATAATAATAATTTCAGTCGAATGTAAGCATATATATATATATGCGTACGTATATACGAATGAATAAATATGTATCGACATATTTATTTATTCGACGAAACTGTATATACACGTATATATAATTATCTTATAAACGCGTGTGTCTATACCAAAAATAGCGCTACCATTTGTAAGTTTTCGTTCAAAAAAAAAAAAAAAATAAATAAATAAATGAATGAAAAGCATCTTTGGACCGTATTTTTCTAGACAATTAGGGTCCTTAACTTCTGCCATTTATTGCGTTTCAAATTATTATAGTTGATTATCGATTTAACCAATTCAGTTTTCTATTTCACGGAACGACCAGTCGAGATACCTTGTTCTTGCCGTAATACAATCTTTCATAAAAAAACAAGTCGGGAGGGATTATATGTATATACATATATATATATTTATACATATTAAATAAATCCAACGAGGCTTCTCAGGATCGAATATAATAATGAGCTAATATCGAATGATTTATGAATCGCAGCGCATGGACCTGGGAGAATGCCCCCAGATTCACGATTTGGCCCTACGGGCTGACTATGAGGCTGCGCAAAAGAAGAAGGACCACTTTTACGATATCGATGTAAGTTCTGTTGTTTTTTTCTTCTTTTTTCTTCCCCAACAGAAAATTCACTTTAACAATTTTTTTTTTTACAATGGAAACGCTTTTCGATTTTCAAGGCTATGGAACACTTGCAAAATTTCATCGCCGATTGCGATCGTCGCACGGAGCAAGCAAAGCAACGGCTCGCTGAAACGCAAGAGGAGCTCAGCGCCGAGGTGGCGGCGAAGGCAAACAACGTTCACGTGCTTGCGGAAGAAATCGGCAAGAAGTTGGCCAAGGCCGAGCAGCTCGGCGAGGAGGGCTTTGTCGAGGAATCCATGAAGCTCATGGGCGAGATCGACGAGCTGCGAAAGAAAAAGAACGAGGCCGAGCAAGAGTATCGGAACAGTATGCCAGCGTCCAGTTATCAGCAACAAAAGCTACGTGTCTGCGAGGTTTGCAGCGCGTACCTCGGCATTCACGACAACGACCGACGCCTGGCCGATCACTTCGGCGGCAAGTTGCATCTGGGCTTCATCAAGATCCGCGAGAAGCTGGCGGAACTTCAGAAAACTGTGGAGGAGAGACGTAAAGAGAAAAGGGAATCGCTGCTGGACAGGCGCAGGGACAGAGATAGAGACGATCGGGACAGAGATCGCGATGGCCGACGAGGAGGATTGGGTTACAGGGACAAAGATCGCGATCGCGATCGCGAGCGTGATCGTGATCGCGAGCGTGATCGTGATCGTGATCGTGACCGCGACAGAGACCGAGACCGTGACCGAGACCGTGACCGTGACCGCGATCGCGATCGTGACAGGGATCGAGAACGTAGAGATAGGGATAGGAGAAAGTCTCGGTCTCGAAGCCGCAGTCGTGGAAAAAGGTTTGTTGCAATTGATTAAGAATTAACACAGTTAGTTTGACAAATTTCTAGCGCGAGAGTTAAACGATGGAAGTTCTCGTTGAAAGTCTCGCCAACGAAAATTGAAATTGGAATCTAAACTGAAACGAATGAAATATAATTAACATTTAGACTGTAACTGTTAAGAAGACAATTGTTTGATTTGTTTCAGATCGAAACGCTCACGCAGTAGTAGCCGTAGCCGTCGATCCCGTTCTCGCCGTAGTGGATCCAATGATCGGAAAAGATAAAAATAATTCAATCATTTTCGATTATGCTCAATCGTTTCTTTCTTCGTATAAATTCTCACGTGCTTACTTATGCACATTATATGTAAAGGCAAGAAAAAAAGAATGACAAAAAGGAAACAAGATCGCGTCTACCGAACATAATTTTTTCAATAGAACTTTTTCTTCGATAATGCAAAGTAAGATTTGTACATTGTCCGTCGCAATTTACTAGAAACACCAATATTTCGAAAATATCTTTGTGTAAAACTAGATATATTCGCCTGTCAGTGTAAAAAAAAAGCAGGTATGAATTTATTAGATATTAATATACTAACATACTTATTCTATTTGATCTTGATATACCGACTATATTTTTAAGTCTAGTTGCTATTTCGTGTACATAAGGATAGTTCAGATGTAACTTCGCATTTGGAAATGTTACATATTTATAACATAATTACATTTTATGTGATTATTATATAAGTATAAAAAATGAAAATATGTTCAGAAATATATACGTTTAAATAATTATTGGTTCAAGTATTGCAGCTATACATTTTCTCACAACCTTACATTTCACAAATTTAAAAATTCAAATCGTATAAAGAAAGAAAATAGGAGAATTTTCTTCATAAAATATAACAGATAGAAAATAAGGATGTAATATTGGAACTTTGAAAATTAAAAACCTTATGTAATGAATACTGTTTAAGAAGGGATATTTATTTTAAGAGCCATGTACATAATAATTATTGCAGAGCTATTTGTACATACAAAAGTTTTGCTTAAATTTATATTCGAAGGAAGAAGACAAAACTTTATTATATATATATATATATATATAATAAATATATATATATATATATATATATAATAAATATATATATATATATATATATATATATATATATATATATATATATTTATTAATTTATTTACTTATATGAATATATATATATATATATTTGCATTAAGATTATTTACATTTTATTAATTTCGGTAGTCCTTGCATTTTATAAGAAGTTAATGGTTTCTACACATACTCACGACCTTACAATAAACGAACCTCAATCTACATTATCTTGGAAAATCAGTTTAACGTATCCTGGCGTTCCTTCGAGAGGGATTGCGCAAAACGGACAAATTGCAATATAACCGTTTGTACCATGTGGAATTGCAACTTTCTCCCAATATCTGTAACATAATTTTATATATTATAAATATATACCGTTAAATAAATAAAAATCTACAAATACTGCAGCATAATTTAACAGTTATACTAACTTAACAGTTTTCTCTGTAGCCATATGTCCACAAGGCCTAAATGCATAAGTAGGCGGGCCACAATCAACGTAAAATGCAGGTTCGATACCCATAGAGAGTTTAACTACTGAACCAGCTACTAAACACATTGGGCATCTTCTTGTGGCTTTGTCTTTTTCTTGACCCCAATCGTGGTGACCTTGTACATGTCCACATTTTAAATAAACATATGGTTGCTGTTGCGCTGAATCGGCAGCTGCTTTACGTGGTATAACTAGTGTATTTAAACCAACTGGGCATTGTGGTCTTCCCGCATTTATAGCGTCGACCAGTTCTTCCAAATCGTGCTTTGTCTATGTAAAATGTATTTTATATATTCTCGACTTACAGTTTCCATACTAACGTAAAGATTGTTTGTACGTACTGGTGACTTTGCTAGACCTTCGGCCGATCTCCAAAGTAACGTGGCACCACAGAGATCGATTAAAGTTCCATCTTGCAAAATATTGTTCTCATCTTCTACGACGTTCCCTTTTTGTTGGGCACTTCGACTTTCCCTTAGTGAAAAAACACCTCCGCCTACGCTGACTTCTCTCCAGAAACCACACTGCGCTTCACCACCGCAAAACTGCCCCCGTGGATGCATTATTAAAACGCCATTTGTCGTGAGTCCATCGATCTCGCGATTTTCTTGCCATTTTGTTGCTTTTTCCTACAATCGGCAATTGATTTTTTTATGTCTTACAGTCTCGATCATCTCGGAAACTATTTGTACAGAAATGCAAAAAGAATTTACCCCTAAGAAGATATTTCTCGAACTGTCAAAACCTGCGGCGTATATTCTCGCAATCTTAGGGTCTGATCGGTCGGCCAGAATTCGACAGGCAAACCTACTAATTGTACTTTGAGCAACACGTCCCTCGTTAGTATTATCGCCACCACCTGCACATGTGTCCATGACGACAAAATCGATAGGAGATTCAGAAGAACGTCCAACCTGTATTTATAAATACATTAATATAAATACTGCCGGGCCAACGCAACACTTAAAAGAATTAAATAACACGAAACTTACCTGAAACATGTCAGTTTCCTCATCTTCGGTATATTCCACAATAACGGCTTGTGTTCGAGAAAGAGTATACGATATCGAATGTTGCTTTGTATTAAGAATAGCTTGTGAACTATGAGGTGTTTTAACGATGTAATGTTTACTGCGTTTCACGCCATTCGCTACAGGCCGTTTAAGCAAAACGAACTTACTTCTTCTTCTTCCTCTATCTCCGTGCGGGAGGAATCCATTGTAACTAAAAAATATTCAACCAACTTGTTGCTTTGCGCATTGATTTTGTTTTCGCTGGTACTGTTGAAATGTGAAAGAAAAGGGTCAGCTTACCCAAGAATAACTAATTCTCCATATTTTATTAACTGTTTTGGTTTTTCATGGCGATAACTATGGGACCTATGAGGGTTAGCATGTGTATGATTGTGATTATGTTTGCTGCGTGGACTGTGAGGTGCACCAACTGTTTCTTCTTCTTCCACAAGTAATGGACTTTCACTGCTACCGCCGTCAGATCTGAAATAAACACAATTTAATAATTAATAGTAAAACTAACAATTGACATTATTTTTGTCAAAATTATACTACATATTGTAAAATTTATAAATGTTCAAGGATGGA
This sequence comes from Frieseomelitta varia, assembly GCF_011392965.1. Lineage (NCBI taxonomy): Eukaryota > Metazoa > Arthropoda > Insecta > Hymenoptera > Apidae > Frieseomelitta > Frieseomelitta varia. The sequence continues at coordinate 117,761 of NW_025110160.1, read as the reverse complement.
AGGAGTGATTATTATTTCTACCACCTTTGCCTTTTTTCATTTCTCATCATTATGAAATGTGGCCCAATGTTTATGTTCGTTGTACATTGTATCATATTCCTAAGCCTAGTATTCCTAAGCCTAAAATACAGATATTTTATCACAAGTTCAAATATCTTCAATTTATTGGTGTGGAAGTATTTAATTTTGTTTTTATTTAATTACATTCTTTAAATTAGAAAATCATAGTAGCTACGTATAAACATAGATAATTAAATTAATTGCTCCGTATATTTTAATGTTATTGGCGATGTATAGCTTTAAGGTGGATGTCAGTAACATAATTGCTATAACACAGAAAACAGATCTGTTATTTTTAAAATGACAGATGTTATAGATCATTTTAAAAATTACAGTATATATGGTTAAATAAGTACTTATTACATTTTCACATTGATCTCAAAGAAAAGAAACCTTCTTAGGAAGAATTATGTGATTCGACAAAAACAAAAATTTGGAAAGTAATAATAATATAAAGTATTAAGTCACCTATTTGTGGATCTCTGTTTTTTTCTTGTCCTACAGTATGTAATACGTAAACCACTTACTTACCGCGAAAGGCATGGAATACGTTTAGTTACTGGCATCCTCCTTTGAGTAAAATTAACAGATTATTACTTCCACTGTACTTCAAAAGATACTCATAAGGACAGACAGTCGTAAGTATCTTTGCGAAGTTGAGCAAACATGAGCAAGTGCAACATGAGATGCTGTGAATTGGTAATTATAATCTGCAATAAGAAATATTCAGTGTAATAATAATTGCTATACTGTCATATATTTTAGCATTTTCCTAGATTTAATAAAAGTTTCATCCAATCTATTTACTCTTTTTCTCTTTTATTAAAAGAAGATAAATGATCCAATAACAGTGGGTAACTAAGAAAAGATTTTGTTATTTTTATATATCAAAACAAAAGCCAGAATTAACTTGTTATCTTGCTAATTATACGTAATTGTAACACTATACATTGACACTTGTAGAAAAAAAACTGTCTGTTCCTATACATGATACATCAGAAAGTATGGCCAAAATATTTTCTAAAACAGTTTTGTTCATGAAAAGTATATCCTCACAATAAAATTTATTTGCAATGAACATTTATTTAAATTAAAGCACCAGGTATTACAAACATAAGACATAATAAAAAAAAAATACATCGTATTCTCTCTGAAGAAATGAATATGAGACTGTTCAGTTAATATTGTTGATTCCATTTGACTGAATTGGTCAAACAGATTCTTTTATCTTATCTGCATATTCATTTTTATCAAAATATTGCACCCATCAATTTTATCAATATGTGACCAAGGTACATACATTAGACTAAACGTAACTATGTTATAATTAACATAAGTTAACATGCATATATGTTCCAAATTTGAAACAATTATTTAAATGATATATGATTTTCATTTAAATAAGTCAAACATTTAGTTTTTTTTTCGAAGTAACATTCTATCGCATGGTCTCTGTATCATTAAATCTTAAATCTAAATACCACTGATTTATTACACGTTGCTGTATGTACCATTTGATAATGTATTTGTGTTTTTGCATTTATTTCTAGCTCAACTTCATATAAATCACAAACATGGCATTACAACAATTACACAAATGTCAAAGCATCCTCATTTTCTGTCACATCACGCTTGTATATTTTTTTTGTTTCTTTTTTCTTGGAGAAAATAATAAGACGCTTTTTGTAAAACATAAAAACATTTATTGCGCTCAGTTCAAAATTTCATTTTAAGCCAAATTTGTTTCCATCGAACAAACATATACTTGTCGATTCATTTATCGTTTTCACGACATAAATGTCTACGACACGTACACGGGAACACGCAACAAGGAAAATTTCGATTCAATTTCGCATCATCACATTTAGCGCTGTAACCTATGAAAAACAAAAAAAAAAAAAAATTGAGGAACAAATACCAGGGTCTGTCAAAGGAATTCGATACTTGGAGAACATATCATGTACAATATTTTGGATGGCATTCTGCGAATTACATTTGAAGATAATAATAGTGTAGGTAAATATTTACTTGGCCGAACAGATCCAATTAAAAACATTAACAAATGAGCGGATTGGTGGAAGGCTGAAAAAAAAAGAAAAACAAGAGAAAATAAGAAAGAAAACAAAAGGAGGAAGAAACATTGAGCACGAGCGGATCGTGAAATGAGCCGCGATGGGATCGCGACGAGATCGCGATGCACGAACACAACATTAATTAACCTAGGCATCCAGAAACGATGGTCTATTTACCGTATCACCATGCTGAGCTCTGCGTTCAGAAACTGTTATCGCCGCACGGCTTCAGGCACGCAACAACAGTCGGCCGATCGTTCGCGCAAAAACTAACGGAGTATAAAAATCATTTGCCCACTGTTGTTTCTTAATTTAATTTTCCATTTCTTAAATCACACTGCTACTATGTTCATGATATTCGAGTGATGTCGCGTTGATGATCCTCTTATTCATGATTACGGCACGCACCAGGGATTACAGACCATTACCGAGACGAAATCACCCTGATCGAGACAGAAAAAAAAAAGATACTGTATCAACAAATGCCTTGACGATAGATGCCGAGACAAACCGCGATATTTCCTTTTCTTTTTTTCTCTTTTTTTTCTTCCCCCCCCCGATAATCGCTGGACGCACCGATTATTTGCAAGTGCCTCGCATAAACTATACTCATCGGACAATCACGGCCGTGGGATTTGCAAAGCCGTCATAGCCAACTGTCTAGGGAAAAAAATTCCCTTGTTTCGCACGTTCCGACGTCTGTATTATATACAGGGTGTCCCAAACTTCCAGAACTTAATCTACATATAAAATGAAGAAAGAAACGTTGCGTAACAATCGACACCGACACACTTTGTTCATAGATTCACCAACGAATATTGTATGCATGAAACAGCGACAGTATACAGGCAGCGTCGTTCAATGCGTGTTCATTTTAATGTCAATTTCGCGTCATTCATTAAAGATAATTTTTAATTTAATTAAGTTTGATATCGGTGAATAATGGAATTAATGATATTACAAAGTTCTTGGGAATTTTGGCCGAGTTTCAATAAAATTACGCTTTTTTAGTTCTTTTGTCTCTGTGAGAAAAATGCGCAGCTATTTCATAGATACAATATTTGTATATATCTTTGCTAACAAGGCGTTTTGTATAGTACTTTGTATTTTTTTCTTTCCTTTTTTTACATCCATCCACGGTTTAAATTTATTATACATCCTGTATATAATACAATTAATGTAACGCCAATTTTAAACGAATCAAGGATCAATGTATTATACAAAGTGCGTCTGTAGACGTTTGAATCTCATTTCAAAGTAACTAGAAGATATTTTTCGATATTGTACAAAATTCAGCGCTGAAAGATTTAGTACTTAACGATAAAATTTAAGATTTGAAACTAATACAAATTTTTGAAGTATTGAATCGTGTCTGAAGTGATTTGAGTCATACGTATATTCGATGCGATTTAAAGCGCATTTCAGAGTGTATCGCAAGCATCAAACAGTACGTACGCACGTTTAATCTAAAAGTTAAAAGAATGACACATTCAAATCGTTATCGCCTTTGAAACACGTAAGAAAATAATCCTGAAAAAAAGAAATGTATTTTCCTTAGGTGTATCATTCTTCCAACAAACAGGTGATTTAATTTCTTGTTACTTACTGAATTTTCTTATCTTCTGACGATCTTCGAAGGTGAAATTATCCCGAGATGAGAAGATCCACGTTTCTTTATAAACAATTTTCTATACTTACTGCTTGGATAGAGGTAAACAATTTTACAAGAAAACTATAATTGATTAATACGTTAAGTTGAAATATGTACAAATAAATTTGTTCAGAACTGATGATATTAATTGAAAATATTTATAAATAGAGTAATTTCAAGATTACAACATGATTAATGCTGAAAAAAAATTAGTGAAAGTAATAATTTTCTTCTTAAGTGTGTAAGTACTTATTGCGATCTATACAATTATACTCAAAACTGCCGGGGTTCGTATACATATATCGGGGTTCGTTCAAATATTATTTGAAGGGATCATGATCCTAGTGTCAAATAGCATTTGTACATTCTCCATGTCTATCATTTAGGTAAATATTTAGAAAAAAGTTGGAATACTTCATCTCTATGTTATCTGGTATTATGAAACAATAGATCTCTATGGAAAAACCAAATTTCTTTGAACTGGTCCAACTCAATATACAGGATGTTCCAAATTTAAATGTCAAGGCTTCAGGAACGTGCAAGCTTTTCTGAAACGAACTTTTTTTTTTTCCTTCGCGATTTTCTCTAAAATGAGGCAAAACCGAGCAACTTACTAAAGAACCTTTTTACAGAGTTTATCGATTCTCTACGCATTCCCGAAATTTTTACATTTAAATTCGGAACATCCTATCTAATAAAAGGAAATGGAAGATCTGAATAATCATCTACTTTTTTTTTTTTGTTCTTAGAATTAATACAATACATCTATTTGGCACTTTATACGAGATATAATTTTTATACAATAATTTTTGTGACATTATGGAATAGAAAGTTTCTTTCTCTTTTTTTTTATAGATTATTATTCATACCTTTGTTATGACATTTTCGATATTTTTTATGCACTTTTGAATGAAATATCTACTTCGAAAGATCGTAAACGTTGTAAATGAATAAATTTTGCACTCTTTATTTTGTAGATCTTAGAATTCGCGAAATTCTGAACTCTTTTCAAAAATGTAGTTACACGAAGATATCATGTTCGAAACACTTGAATTCACTTGTTTTGAAGGAGTCATGCATATGCTGAAACGCAAATCAAATAACGCTTAGTCAGTGAGTATTATACGGATTTAAAGGAATCCACATTCTTACTTTCCATTTGTAAGGAGTACGTTATTGTATATATACTTAACCATTACTTACAACGACCATGACAGTACATCACAATCATGCATTTTCAGATATACCGAGGGATTTGCAAAATAGTCTTATTGTTTGTAGAATATAGCCCTGTCACTCGGAGGAAATTTGTAAAACGACAAACTTCCAAAGTTAATGGGCCAGTAAGTTGACAGTCCACAATTCAATTGACTTCGATAAACATTTTAGTTTTATGATGATCCATCCATTGTGATTATCGTTATCATCTTGTATATCTTGTCAACAAATATGCTGCCTTGTTTGTAATCGCAAGTTGAAGAATTACATTTATATTCTGAATTATATGCACAGTCCTGTTGCGAGAGTCTCATAATTTTTATATATATATATATTTATTTATTTATTTAATTATTCAGCGTGACGGTGATTATATTATCCAAACAATGACTTTCTATTAACACACACACACACATATATATATATATATACTGTGCAAATTCTCAGTTAGGTAGATTTACGTTTGACATGGATTACATTCGATTTCTTGTATCATCAACAAAATTGCAACACAATCGTTCGTAATATTACGAACGTATTATAACCATTAAACATCTTTTCAAGCGCAAATTTCATGCTGTTATTTTCTCTCGGTTTAGTAGCACCAATATACTCATGCAGTTGTAAAAAAAAAAAAAATAAATACTCAATTTTTCCAGAATTACCTCGGCTATGAGAAGAGTGATGATGAGAATAAGCACGACAGCTCGCCTGAACAGTTTCGATGAATCCCGTTGATACGGCCATAGTCCGATGATGGACAAAAGACGCTTATTCAAACGGAAGGCAGGTTGTTCGAAGAAATCCATGTCGACTGTTGTTGCGTTTCTGTCGGTGCATCAACTCATACTGACAAAGAGACGAAGACAAGTCAATAAAAATTGCATGCGCCGAAATCGACGTGACTGCGGTTGTTAAATCATTAGCAAATTAGTTAAGTATTCGAACAGTCGTAATAGTCCAGCGTTCTACATTCACTAAACCTGAGAGACGAGACGAGGTCTTTACGTTTCCATTTCTCTTTTAGAACGTCTTTGTTGAAATTATAATGCCTATAATGGTACACACATTTGCGAAATGATAAAATAGATTCAGTCAATTAAAGGAGATTATTACTTCATCGCCTTTTCTTCTTTTTTGTCGTCTTACACAGAACGTTCTACTTAATAAGCGAAACTATTGAATTATTAAGCGAGCCGTTTAAAGCGGCTATAGAAGAATAATTCCTTACATTAGAACGATTTTTCATTTCACAGTGAGATATATACTTTCGTGCGTGCGATTTCTTCACTGTTTCGATGGAAAGCAGATAAAGTTAACAGTGACTACTTAGAGAGCATCTTATAGAAGTCTTATAGAAGTAGTAAACTATTTTCTATAAGACGCTTTTTTTTAGTTTTGGAGCATTTAACATTTAATCTTTTTCACATATTCTTTCTTTTCTATTATAATATAAATATATTGTATAACTACTAAATGTTCTTCTTGAAATATAATACTTTCTGAACGCGAGTGATCGCGAAACAAATCTGATCTAATCGTAATCAGTATTGTTTGGTGAATTAGTCATATTATTAATGAAAGTTTAAATTTTTCTAGCAGATATTTGGCATGGAATACAATTTCTTGGTTTCTTCAAGCATCAATTTCTTATGGATATGTTTTATTTATTTATTTACTTATTTTATTTTATATTTATACCTTACACATTTTCTTCCAGATTAGAGGAATATTCAATACGTGGAGTGTTAACTATAATCTGGTCATCGAATGCTTACCAACGATCATAATAATCAATATTTCCATACTGATGTATTTCAGCATAATTTTTAATACAGAAAAGGTATTTTCTTTTTTTTTATCTTACATGGCCCATAAATTTTAAGAGCTGAACATTAATTCATTTAACTTTGGTTTCAATTTTAGTTGATAAAAATAAAATTTGATATCCTAAAATAATCAGCTCCTTTTAAAAAGAGTCAATATTGCTTTGGGTTAAATAAATCCAAAGATTTTGAGTTGAATAAAACAAAAGGAAGTCAACGGAAACATTGTCAATACATTTTCAGTCTTTCAATTTAAAGTAGATGCCTCTCTTTTGAAGTGATCATTTTTTATTAAGCATTTTCGAGCGTACACGTACATTTATCTCACATTCATCATTATACTAATTGCATTAAAGATCTTGTGTATTTGTATCTTCATCTTTCAAACGCGACTACCCAAGAATAAGATTTTTCATGATATCCACGAAATTGGCTTTTGACAGCTCATCGATATGATTTAGAAGAATATCTAAAATGATTCTCTCAAGACAAAAGTAGCTCGTTCTTCGTTTCAACTAAAATTTACATACAACGACATAGAAGCATGACAAAGTTTTCGGAAATACACTTGCAAGGCAATTTCTTTATTCTAAGCTAAATTTTCCTTTTCTTATTTCTGTTAAACGACCTCTCTTCTTGCTTGTTTCAGATTAAGGATGTACTCTCGTTTATTAAAAATGACCATAACTACTACATGAACCGTCCAGAAAATACAATTCTCCAATATTACGCTGCGCAGGGAAGTAAAATTGGATTTTATTACGTTTGTAAGTGTACCAGATTTGAAAATGAAAGTAAATACTTGTCTTTCAATCTTCAAGGGTGTTTCTATTTTAGGTTACATGTATATATTATTCTTCGCGTACGTACTATTACCAACGGTATCATTGGTAATTGGTGAAATTGTATCATCGAATCATTCTGAAAGTAAAAGCTTCCCAGTCGTTCTCGATTACGGCGTGGACATGGAACAATACTTTTATCACCTGTTCATACCTGTATACACATCAATGCTCATGGTTCCCAATGTGGTTATTTCTTATGATAACACATACATGTTGTATGTTCAACATATCTGTGCTTTGTTTGCAATTGTGAGGTACAGTTCCTCTCTACTAAACGAAAAATTCATTTGATCTCAAAAGGATTTTATTCCAGTTACAAACTAAAAACTGTGCACATTTTGGATGCGAATAGTCTGATAGACTTAAAGAATGACCATCTGTTCGAAAAGTCCAGCAATATCGAGTCATTAACGATAAAAGAAAAAGAAATCTTTAGGGAATTAGTGCTTTGCATAAAAGAACATCAAAATGCAATAAAGTTGGTGGTCATGTTGTTAGTGTACAGCGACATTGTTTATTTTCTTCGCATGAGCAATTAATCAGTTTTATTGTTCGCAGGTACTCAGATCTCGTTGAATCATTGTTCGCTAAATCGATATTGGCCCAATTGTTCGGTAACGTTATCTGTCTCAGTATTGCTGGAGTTGAAGTAAGTATTGTATTTTATATTACACTTTGTTATTTATTACTGTTTATATTATTCTACTTATTTATTGTTATTATATTATACTCTATTATTTTTAGACTGTCCTGAATTTAGATAATACTGGCGACGTGATGCGATTTGGACCAGTTGCAGTGGCACAAGTTATACACATATTCGTTCTTTGCCTTCCTGGACAAAGACTACTGAATCACTGTGAAGAGATGCACGCCGCGGCGTAAGAGAATGTTTATTATTGATATTCTCCAAATTTTACACTCTAAGCAATAACTGACGACCAATCCGTTTAGATGCGAGACGATGTGGTACATCTTGCCCAAAAACTGCCTTAATTTATATAAGTTCGTACTCGCAAGAAGTTTGATATTCAACAAAATAACAGCCTTCAAATTAGCCGTCATGTCGATGGAAACTTTTCTCGTGGTAAAATTTTTTTCTTCCAACTTGTTTCAAATTATTGAATTTCATCTTATTAAACAAATGATTCAAAATCGCTTTTATATGCAGTCTTTCGTAATGCTTTTATGAACATGTATAAGTAACGTAAATTAAACTTTTTACAATACATTTCATATTATTAAAAAAAAGAAAAAAAAATAGAAATGTGGTAACATTTAGCGGGTTAAAATGATAGCACATTTCGTGGAAAATGATGAATAGAAATACTGCGTCTCGATAATGACATTCAACATTGTACATATACCTTTACGCCTAAGAAAATACTCTATGATATATATATACAGAAAATACGGAGCGTGCTGTTATTTGCCTCGGAATTGTAATTTGCGAGTAGATGCGCGCGCGCTGTTACGTAATGAGGACCACTTATAAGGAAATTCAATAAATCAAATTAAATAATTGATAGTTTTAAAAACGGAAAATTCTGTGTTTCTCACACAACAGATAAACCGAGAAGAACGGAATTTTTCGTGATAGTTAAGCGTTGAACAATCTCAAGTTCATGCGTAATTTTATACTGTTTATATTTTCAGATCATTCAAACAGCAATGAGTTATTTCACTGTGTTATTATCACTTACATGAACTAAAAACTGAACTGTATTTCAGTTCTTGTAGTTTTATTTTATGTTGTATACTATCGCACTGTGTAATGGAAGATTGACTTTCATCATTGATACTGTAGTTCACAAAGAAAAAGAAATACACTTAAAGGTGGATAAATGTGTTTATATCAATGTAATAAATACGATATGATACAATAAAATTTATATCAATGTAAATTTAACATTTACACATAACTTGAAGTTAGCTCACTGAGGCTAAACTCTCCAGAGATGATGTGGACTTCTCCCCTGCTCTCATTATGAGAGATTCCAGTCGATCCTTGACTTCCTGATCCTCCAACGTCTTCCGACGTTTCTTATACGCTCATTCTAAAAATTTGTACAAAGAAAAAAAGTAAGTACCTTCAGCAGGTTATTAATTTTTCATTTTCAAACCTGTGGCAGAGCACAACAAAAACGAGTATTTACTATATCCATCTTCCTATGTGAACTTTTCCTCATCCTTTTTTAAGGTAATTAACATATACCATATTTAGTTTGTAAGTCTGTAACAAAGTGTTTCCCAACAAACTTTGTATAATACTTTGTATTTTGTTTCCTTTTTCATGTGTAGATCATTTTATGTCTCCGCCGTTTGGAATCGCGTATTTTAAACTTGGGACACCCTGTATATAATACAATTAACATAACGTCAATTTTGAACGAATCAGTGATAGTTCATACCTCATTGTATTATGCAAAGTGCGTCTGTCGTGAATGACAAACGTTTGAATCCCATCTCAGAGTAACTAGGAGATATTTTTCAATATTGTACAAATTCAGTATTGAAAGATTTAGCAGTTACCGAAAGAATTTAAGATTTGAAACTAATAAAAATTTTTGAAATGCTGAAGCGTATCTGAAGTGATTCGAGTCATACATGCGTATGTACATTCGATGCGATTCAACGCGCACTTCAGAGCGCATCCCAGGCATTAAGCAGTATACGTTGCATACGTTTAATCTAAAAGCTAAAAGAATGACACGTATAAAAGGTTGTCGCTTTTAAAACACTTAAGAAAATAATTAATTTACCTGAAAAAATTATTTTCCATAGGTGTATCATTCTTCCAAACAGGTGATTTAATTTTATTTTACTTACTGACATTTCTTCTGACGATCTTCGGAAATTATCCCGAGATAAGAAGATCCACGTTCTTCATCAACAATTTCCTACACTTACTGCTCGGAGAGAGGTAAACAAGTTTACAAAAAACACTAAGTTAAGTTGTTATATATATATATATAATAAGAAATTTATATATATAAAGTATATAAATAATTTCACACCACTATCAATTGCTTGAATTCTGGGCAATAAATTAATTACGAGTTAATGACCATTTTGTACCCGGAGTTGGAATTGTATAACAAAGAAAATTTACTTGATAATGAAATTCGATAAATTACATTTCATCGTCTTCGTACGTTTGTTAATGAAAAAATGATTTCATAACTAACACTTAAAAATCATTTTTTATCAATTACTTTTAGTATCGAGTATTCAAATAGTTTCTTTTTGAAAAATCGGTTTTCCAATTATTAAGTATACATTTTTTAGCATTTGTAAACAAAATAATCGTCCATACGCACAACGGAATTTCAACACCCCTAATTTTTCTCGATGTACAAATATATTTATTATTTTATTTATATTTACTCGTAATATTTAAATTTTATCGTTGACAGTCCTGTATGATTCCCTTACTTCATATAAAAAATTATAAAAATGCATTCACACTGTATTTACACTGAATTCGTAAATGGTTTCTCGTTGTTTGTAGAATAGTTTTATCACTTAGGGGAAATTTGTACAAACAGGAAACATTTGGCACGGAATACATTGGATTTCTTGTATCATCAACAAAATTGCAACACAATCGCTCGTAATATTACGAAAGTGCGTACTACAAAACAGCTTTTCAAATGCAAATATCGTACTATTACTTTTTTTTTTTTAATTTTCATCCTGTCGAACGAAATCTCATCGTAAACTTTCGTTCGTTTTAGTAGCATCAGTCTACTTATGCACAGTAAAGTTGTCAAAAAGTACTTAATTTTTTCAGAATTACCTCGCCAATCAGAATAAAGAGGATGAGGAGAGATGCGACAGCTTGACTCAACAGTTTCGGTAAAGTCCTTTGAAATGGCCATGATCCAATAGAAGACAAAAGGCGCTTAGTCAATCGGAAGGTAGGTTGGTCGAAGAAATCCATGCCGATTGTCGCTGCGTTGCTGTCGGTGCACCGACTCATAATCACAAAGAGACATGGATAGGTCAATTAAAATTGCATGCGCTGAAATCGACGTGACTTCGCTTGTTAAATCATTAGCAAATTAGTTAAGTATGCGAACAGTCGTAATAGTCTAGCGTTCTACGTTCACTAAACCTGAGAGACGAGACGAGGTCTTTACATCTTCTCTTTTTTTTTTTTTTAAACGTCTTTGTTGAAATTATAATGCCTATAATGGTACACACATTTGCGAAACTATGAAATAGGTTCAGTCAATTAAAGGAAGTTATTACTTCATCGCCTTTGCTTCTTTTTAGTCGCCCTACACAAGACGTTCTGCTTAATACGAGAAACTATTGAATTATTAAGCGAACCGTTTAACGCGGCCATAAAAGAGTAATTTCTCACATTAGAACAATTTTCATTTCGGATGAGATATACCCCTTCGTGCGATCGATTCCCTCGCTGTTTCCAGTGGAAAGCAGATAAATTTAACAATGACTACTTACAGAGCGTCGTGTAGAAGTCTTATAGAAGTAGTAAACTACTTTCTATAAGACACTTTGTTTTAGTTTTGGAGCATTTGACACTTTTTTCACATATTCGTGTTTTTTTCTATTATAATATAAATATATTGTATAACTACTAAATGTTCCTCTTGAAATATAATATTATTCCTGAACGAGTGATCTCGACACAAATCTGATATAGTCGTAATTAGTGTTTTGTGAATTAGACATACATTAATGAAAGAAAATTTTTAGCAGATTTGGCATGGAATAGAATTTCATAGTTTCCTCAAGCATCAGTCTCTTATGGTTATGTTTTATTTATTTATTTGTCCTATTTTGTCTTATATTTATATTTCATGTATTTTCTTCCAGAGTAGAGGAATGTTCAGTACATGGAAAGTTAGCCATATTTCGGGCATGGAATGCATAGCACCGCTCGTAACTATCCACCTCTCCATAGTCACGTATTCCAATTTATTCTTTAATGCAGAAAAGGTATTTTCTTCATCTTACGTAGTCTATAAATATTAAGAGTTGAGTTTTATTGAATGTAACTGTGATTTTAATTGATTTTAATTGATAGAAATAAAATTTGAAGAATTTCGCAGAATGGATAGTCGAATTGAACCCTTTGAAGAGGGGCATTAGTATTGCATTGAACTAAATAAATCCAAAAATTTTGAGTTAAATAAGACAAAATTGAGCAAATCGGAAACATTGTCAGATCAACACATTTTCAGTTTTTGGATTAAAGATAGATGCACCTCTTTTGAAGGAACAATTTTTTATGAAGTCTCTTTGACCTTAACATATACGTATATTTATCTCGTAGGAATATGTCATGTCCATACTGACTTCATATATTTGTATTTATACATTTCAAATGTGTTATTATCCAAGCCCACCCACGAAATGGGCTTTTAACAACTTATTGATATCATTTAGAAAAATATCTGAAATAATTTTCTCAAGCCGAAAGTACTCATCTAGTGCAGTTACTTTCAAATGAACTTTCCTTTCCTTACTTCTATTGAACAGTCTATTTTTTTTCTTCTTTCAGATTAAGAATGTACTCTTATATATTAAAAATGACCATGAGTATTACAAGAGCCGTCCAGAAAATAAGATTCTCCAATATTACGCTATACAGGGAAGTAAAATTGGATTTTATCACGTTTGTAAGTGTGCCAGATTTAAAAATGAAGAGAAATACCTGTCATCAATTTTTGAGAGCGTTTGTATTTTAGCTTACATTTATTCAACATTATTTGCGTACCTATTATTACCAACGGTACAATTGGTAATTGTATCTTCGAATCATTCTGAGTTTAAAAGCTTGCCAGTCGTTGTCGATTTTGGCATGGACTTGCAACAATATTATTATCATTTGTTCATACCTGTTTACATATCAATAATCATGGTTGTCCATGTGATTGCGTCGTGCGATAATACATACATGGTGTATGTTCAGCATACCTATGCTCTGTTTGCGATTGTGAAGTACGGTTTGTCTCTATTAAATAAAAAATTTACTTGATCTCAAATAAATTTTTTATTTAATAGATACTATTTAATTTCAAAAGGATATTTTTCCAGTTACAAACTAAAAACTATACACATTTTGGATACGAACAGTTTTACAGATTTAATGAATGAGCGTTTGATCGAAAAGTACAACAATATTGAATTATCATCGGTGGACAAACAGAAAATTTTTAAGAAACTAGTGCTTTGCGTAAAAGAACATCAAAATGCGATAGAGTTGGTGATCTTGTTGTGAATGTAAAATCATATTGTTTACTTCTTTCGCATTAAATTAATGAACTTTATTTTCCGTAGATACGCAAATCTCGTTGAATCATTATTCTCTAAATCCATATTGGTTCAATTGTTTTGTAACTTTATCATTCTTACTGTTAGTGGAGTTGATGTAAGTACTGTATTTGATATTGTACTTACATTATTTATTATTAGTATATGTTGAACTTTTATAATTATTGTATTTTATTATTTTTAGACTGTCACGAATTTAGGTGTCAATACAAGCAATATGACGCGATCTGGAGCCCTTTCATTTGCACAGGTTATACGCATATTTATTCTTTGCCTTCCTGGACAAAGACTACTGAATCACAGTGAAGAGTTGCATGCCGCGGTGTAAGAGAATGTTTATTATTAATATTCTCCAAGTTTTGTGCTCGAAGCAATAACTGATAACTAATCCATTTAGATGCGAGACAAGGTGGTACAACTTTCCAGAAAACTGTCTTAACTTATATAAGTTCGTACTCGCAAGAAGTATGATATTCAGCAAAATAACAGCTTTCAACATGGCCGTGATGTCGATGGCAACGTTTCAAGCGGTAGAAATTTTTTATTCTAACTTTAGCACATATACCTCCGGTTAAACAGATAGCATACTCTAAAAATTATTAATTTCTTTTCTCTGCATCACATTTTTGCAAATTTATGTGTTTATTACGTTAATTTATATTTAACCGATTGTGTTTCACACGAATGTTACGCTTTCGGTAGCTTTTATATGATTAAGGAGTGTAAATATTCGATTTGTGCTCTGCCTCGCAAGAGTACAAAATTCTTTATATTTCTTTGAGAAATTGCGCCCCGGTAGTGACATTAAATACATAGCACACATAATGCTAGCCTGAGAAAATACGTGTGTAATAATCTACGCATTCTCTCTGCTGTACGATTGACAATATAAGAAAATGTGAGAAAATAAATGTGTGCTATCTTTTTGTAAGTTAATAGTAACTAAAATAATCCATGGTTCGCGTTAATTGATAGACTTAAAAATGGAAAATTCTCTTGTTTCTTGCAAATGAAACATAAACAGAAAACGGCATTTTTCGTGATCTAATTGAGCGTTATAATCATAAGATCATGCATAATATTATATTGTTTATATTTTCAGATTATTAAAACCGCAATGAGTTACTTCACTGTATTATTGTCAATGAAGTGAAAACTGAACGCATCTTAGTTATTGTATTTTCCGTTACTTTACATATTGTATAGTGTAATGAAGTAATAACTTTAATTGTTTATGCTGTAGTACTCAGGTAGGAAGAAATATACTTGAAGATGGATAAATATATTCATATCAATGCTTAATGTTTAACATTTACACATAGTATTATGTCACATGTTATACAATATGTCGTCACTCAAATAACCTTGCTATTGGTCTCAAAATATATATTGCAATATAAAATCTTTCTCTTCCAATCGTAATTTGCAACTTATGGTACAAAAAATCAGTGTAACAATGATCTGTTGATAACTTAAAGTACATTTTACACAATAGAATTATTACCATAGGAAATGATATTCATGCTCGTAGAGTAACAAACAGAAGGAAAACATCCAAAATATGAGGATCCAAGTCTGGTGTAAAGAGTGAAGTTTCTAATGTCGTCGAATACTTTTGAACTTGTTCGTGATACTGTAAACAGAATACAGAACGTAATGTACGAGAAGACGAAACATTTATTTTGTTTTATATATTTATATTTCTTCATCGATATTGTACAAAATTTAGTGTTGAAAGATTTAGTACTTACCAAAAAAATTTAAGATTTGAAACTAATAAAAATTTTTGAAGTGTTTAAGCGTATCAAAAGTGATTGGAATCATATATATGTATATTCGATGCGATTCAACGCGCACTTCAGAGCGCATCGCAGGCATTTAGCAATATATATCGCGTTTGTTTTATCTAAAAGCTAAAAGAATGACACGTATAAAAGGTTGTCGCTTTTGAAACACATAGGAAAAGAGTCAATTTACCTGAAAAAACTGTACTTTCCTTAGTTGTATCATTCTTCCAACAAACAGGTGATTTAATTTCATTTTACTTACTGACATTTCTTATCTTCTGACGATCTTCGAAGGTGAAATTATCCCGAGATGAGAAGATCCACGTTCTTCATCAACAATTTCCTTCACTTACTACTCGGAGAGAGGTAAACAAGTTTACAAAAAACACTATAAGTTGTTATGTATATAAATAATTTCACACCACCATCAACTGCTTGAATTCTGAGCAATAAATTAATTGAGAGTTAATGACCATTTTGTACCTAGAGTTGGAATTGTATAACAGAAAATTTGCTTGGTAATGAAATTTAATGGATTACATTTCATCGTCTTCGTACGTTTGTTAATGAAAACATGATTTCATAACTAACACTTAAAAATCATTTTTTATCAATTACTTTTAGTATCGAGAATTCAAATAGTTTTTTTTCGAAAAATCGATTATCCAATTATTAGGTATACATCTTTTAGCATTTGTAAACAAAATAATCGTGCGTACGCACAACGGAATTGCAGCACCCCTAATTTTTCTCAGTGTACAAATATATTTATTAATTTATTTATATTTACTCGTAACATTTAAATTTTATCATCGACAGTCGTATACGAATCCCTTATTTCGTATAAAAAATGATAAAAATGCATTCACACTGTATTTACACTGGATTTGCAAAATGGTCTCGGTGTTTGTAGAATAGTTCTATCACTTGGGGGAATATTGTAAAAACAGAAAACATTTGGCACGGAATACATTGGATTTCTTGAATCGTCAACAAAATTGAAACATAATTGTTTAGAATATTACGTGCGTATTATTACCACAAAACAGTTTTTCAAATGCGAATTTCATGCTATTATTTTTTTTTTTTTTTAATCTTCATCCTATCGTTTGAAATATCATCGTAGACTTTCGTTTTAGTAGCATCAATCTACTTACACAGTTGTAAAAAAATACTTATTTTTTTCAGAATTACCTCGCCTATCAGAAGAAAGAGGATGAGGAAAGATGCGACAGCTTGACTCAACAGTTTCGGTAGAGTCCGTTGAAATGGCCATAATCCAATAAAAGACAAAAGACGCTTATTCAATCGGAAGGTAGGTTGTTCGAAGAAATCCATGCCGACTGTCGTTCCGTTTCTGCCAGTGCACCGACTCATACTTACAAAGAGACGAAGACAAGTCAATAAAAATTGCATGCACCGAAATCGACGTGAATTCGCTTATTAAATCATTAGCAAATTAGTTAAGTGTTCGAACAGTCGTAATAGTTCAGCGTTCTACATTCACTAACCTGAGAGACGAGACGAGGTCTTTACGTTTCCATTTCTCTTTTAGAACGTCTTTGTTGAAATTATAATGCCTATAATAGTACACACATTTGCGAAATGATAAAATAGATTCAGCCAATTAAAGGAGATTATTACTTCATCGCCTTCTCTTCTTTTTGGTCGCCCTACACAGGACGTTCTGCGTTTCTAGTACGAGAAACTATTGAATTATTAAGCGAGCCGTTTAAAGCGGATATAGAAGAATAATTGCTCACATTAGAACGATTTTCATTTCACAGTGAGATATACCCTTTCGTGCGTGCGATTTCTTCACAGTTTCGTTGAAAAGCAGATAAAGTTAACAGTGACTACTTTGAGAGAGTCTTATAGTTTTATAGAAGTAGTAAAGAAATATTATTTTCTAGAAGACGCTTTTTTTTTAGTTTTGGAGCATTTGACACTTTTTTCACATATTCTTTCTTTTCTGTTAGGACATAAATATATTGTTCTACCGACTATATTGAACTACTAAATGTTACTCTTGAAATATAATACTTCCTGAACGAGTGATAGCGACACAAATCTAATTTAGTCGTAATCAGTAATCAGTCACCATACACAAGTATTTTGTGAATTTATTAATGGAAGTTTAAATTTTTAGCAGAATGTGATATTTGGCATGGAATAGAATTTCATATCATTTCATTCAGTTTTCTCAAGCATCATTCTCTTATGAATAAGTTGTATTTATTTATTCACATATTTTGCCTTATATTTATATTTTATGCATTTTCTTTCAGAGTAGAGGAATTTTCAATATATGGAAAGTTAGCTATATTTCGGCCATCGAATGCATACCACCGCTCGTAACTATCTACCTCTCCATAGCGACGTATTCCAACATATTTTTTAATGGAGAGAAGGTATTTTCTTCAACTTACGTAGTCTATAAATATTAAGAGTTGAATTTTATTGAATGTGATTTTAATTGATTTTAATTGATTTTAATTAATAGAAATACGCTGATTTTAATTGATTTTAATTAATAGAAATACCCTGATTTTAATTGATTTTAATTAATAAAAATAAAATTTGAAGGATATCGTTTAATGGGATAGTCGAAATAAGCCATTTGAAGAGGGACATCAGTATTGCTTTGAACTAAATAAATTCAAAGATTTTGAATTAAATAAGACAAAATTGAGCCAATTGGAAAGATTGTCAGATCAACACATTTTCAGATGTTGATGGAGATAGATGAACCTTTTTTGAAGGAAGTGATCATTTTTTATTGAGTGTTTTTGAGCTCAACGTATACGTATATTTATCTCTCGAGACATATATCATATTCATACTGATTATATTAAATACCTTATGTATTTATATATTTCAAATATGCGTAATTACCCAAGGCCATTCACGAAATGAGCTTTTAACAACTCTCCGATGTCACAAGATATTTACAAAAATATCTGAAATAATTTTTTCAAGACGAAAATACTCCTCCAGTACAATTACTCTCAAATGAACGTTCCTTTCTTTATTTGTACTGAACAATCTTTCCACTTTTCTTCTTATTTCAGGTTAAGAATGTACTGTTATTTATTAAAAATGACCATGAGTACTACATGAACCGTCCAGAAAATAAGATTCTCCAATATTATGCTGTACAGGGAAGTAAAATTGGATTTTATTACGTTTGTAAGTGTATCAGATTCAAAAATGAAAAGAAATACTTGTCATCAATTTTCGAAAGTTTTTGTATTTTAGCTTACATTTATTCAACATTATTCGCGTACATATTATTACCAACGGTAACATTGGTAATTGTATCTTCGAATAATTCTGAGTTTAAAAACTTGCCAGTCGTTGTCGATTTCGGCGTGGACTTGCAACAATATTACTATCATTTGTTTATACCTGCTTACATGTCAATGTTCATGGTTGTCCATGTGGTTGCGTCTTACGATAATACATACATGGTGTATGTTCAACACACCTATGCTCTGCTTTCGATTGTGAAGTACGGTTCGTCTCTATTAAATAAAAAATTTATTTGATCTCAAAAGGATATTTTTCCAGTTACAAACTAAAAACTATGCACATTTTGGATACGAACAGTTTTATAGACTTAAAGAATGATCGTTTGATCGAAAAGTACAACAATATTGAATTATCATCGGTGGACAAAGAGAAAATTTTTAGGAAACTAGTGCTTTGCATAAAAGAACATCAAAATGCAATAGAGTTGGTGATCTTGCTGTTAATGTAAAATCATATTGTTTATTTCCTTCGTATTAAATTAATCAACGTTATTTTTCGCAGATACGCAAATCTTGTTGAATCATTATTCTCTAAATCCATATTGGTACAATTGTTTTGTAACGTTATCACTCTTACTATTGGTGGAGTTGAGGTAAGTACTGTATTTGATATTGTACTTATATTATATATTATTAGTATACGTTATACTTCTATAATTATTATATTATGCTTTATTATTTTTAGACTGTCACGAATTTAGGTGTCAATACAGGCAATATGACGCGATTTGGAGCTCTTACATTTGCACAGGTTATACGCATATTTGTTCTTTGCCTTCCTGGACAAAGACTACTGAATCACAGTGAAGAGTTGCACGCTGCGGTGTAAGAGAATGTTTATTATTAATATTCTCCAAGTTTTACGATCGAAGCAATAAGTGACAACTAATACATTTAGATGCGAGACTAGGTGGTACATCTTTCCAGAAAACTGTCTTAATTTATATAAGTTCGTACTTGCAAGAAGTATGATATTGAACAAAATAACAGCATTCAATATGGCCGTCATGTCGATGGAAACGTTTCAAATGGTAGTAATTTTTTATTTCTACCTGTTTTAACACATATACCTCGGGTCGAAGAGATAGCACACTCTAAAAATTATTAATTTCTTTTCCCCGCAACCTATTTTTGCAAATTTATGTGTTTATTATCTTAATAAACCGACACCATTACGTACACTTAACCGACTGTGTTTCACACAAATGTTACGCTTTCGGTAGTTTTTGTATGATTAAGGAGCGTAAATATTCGATTTGTGCATTGCCTCGCGAAGATACAAAATTTTTTGTATTTCTTTGAGAAATTGCGCCCCGGTAATGACATTTAACACATAGCACACATAATCCAAGCCCATGAAAATACGGATGTAATAATCTACCCATTCTCTCAGCTTTACGATAGACAGTATAAGAAAATGTGAGAAAATAAGTGTGTGCTATCTTTTTATAAGCTGCAGACCGATTTTGTGCGCACTACGAAATGCGGATGATTTTTTGCACTTAAAACATTTTAATAGTAATTTAAAGAGTAAAAGTAGTGAGTTAATGGTAACTAAAATAATCCATGGTTCGCGATTAACGCATAGACTTAAAAACGAAAAATTTTCCCAAATGAAACAGAGTGAAACGGCATTTTTCGTGATATAGTTGAGCGTTAAATAATCATAAGATCATATATAATTTTATATTGTTTATGTTTTCAGATTATTAAGACCGCAATGAGTTACTTCACTGTATTATTATCAACTACATGAAGTGAAAACTGAACGCGACTTTGTTCTTGTATTTTTTGTTACCTTACATATTGTATGGTGTAATGGAGTAATAATTTTATTGTTTATGTTGTAGTACTCAGATAAGAGGAAATATACTTGAAGATGGATAAATATATTTATATCAATGCGTAATATTTAACATTTACACATAGTACTATGTCACATGTTATACATGTTATACAATATTATGTCGTCGCTCAAATAACCTTTGCTTTATGTCTCAAAATATATATTGCAATATAAAATCTTTCTCTTTCAATCGTAATTTGCAACTTACATTACAAAAAATTAGTGTAACAATGATCTGTTGATAACTTAAAGTACATTTTACACAATAGAATTATTACCATAGGAAATGATATTCATGCTCGTAGAGAAACAAACTGATGGAAAACATCCAAAATATGAGGATCCAAGTCTGGTGTAAAGAGTAAAGTTTCTAATGTCGACGAATACTTTTGAACTTGTTCGTGATGCTGTAAACAGAATACAGAACAGTCAACGTCATGTACGAGAAGACGGAACGTTTATTTTGTTCTTATCATTTGATAAAAAACTTACAGTCAGAAACACTTGTTGTAGTCTGCCTATAGTCCATTTGTACCAATGAGTATTATAATCTATACCGTCAGTGTCGCAGCGACCTAAATGCTCAGATAGGATCATTATAAAACGCTGGAAAAAAAAAATAGTGAAGTTAATATTTTTCGGTATTCTTATAAATATTCCTATAAAAATGCGAAGCTTTTATACGCACCTGAAAAATAATAAGAAACAAATTTTTCTGATCTGCTTGGGCTGTTTCTAATTTCTCTTCCATTCTTTCTACAACGTCTTCCGATGGTTTTTCCCTATTTCTATCTTTATTATTATCCTCGTCTTCTGACGATGAACCTGATCTACTCTCAGCTCTTCTCAACTTCTCACGGGCTTCCGCTAATTCCGTGCTTAACTTTATTACATGTTTATTTTTCTTCCGGATTGTTAAGTGAAGAATTTCCCAGATATATAACCTAGAAAAATAAATGTAATAAATATTGCGTACCGCGATATTTGAAACGTTGTCCGTACTTAGTGAATTCTGACACCATCTCTTTGGAAAATATCCAATTTGCGATGGCACTACATTCGATAATTCCAGTTTTCAAGAACTTGTCAGTTAAAACAACCATCATTTGGTAATGGTTCTTCCATAATGCGTACATGTTCCTCAAAATGCATATTTGAGCTTCTTCAGTTTCGGCAAGTACCTGAAACATACAAATTTATTTATGTACTGTAAATTTGTTTATTGGATTATAAGTAGATTATAATTTCTGCTCGCAATCTTACTTGAAAAACATAATGAAATTTTCCTATCGCCGCGAAACTGTGACTAAAACTTTTTGAACCTAAATTCAATAATGTCTGTACAAAAACGTCAATTTTCAAGGGATTGAAATTGTTCGTTTCTTCATTTTCTCTAGGGCCTGGTAATGTATTTAATACGTTGAGAACTTCTTCCGGTGTACATTTACGTCTTATTGAGACAACTAATTCATGAGCTGCTGCCGTACCCGGTAAAGAACCTAGAGCAATTTTCATTAAATATAATTTATTTAGCATTTATAAATCAAACTGTCAAAAGTTCTATATACTTACTGGCGCCCTCAGAAGTATACTTATAAATAGGTTCTGGAGGTGCTGGAATTAAATCAGCATACGATTCTGGCATCATATCTCGTATTCTTTGGTAATATGATAATCTAAGTATAAATTATAAAGAAACTTTAATTTTTACGAACTTGATCTTACGCTGTTAAAATTCTAATTAATTTAATACGTAAATACCGTAAAGCTTTTAAAAGTACTTCTCGGATAAACTTTGGCCTGGGATGTTCTGGATCACGTTGTAAACAAGAATCCCAGTCCTCCCAGGACCAACGAAACTGGAAATTGCTCAAATGATATGCGAACCACCATACGAAACGGTCAAAAGCAGTGGCGGCCATACTATCTATGCGACGAAACAAAATTTCTGTTGCTTGAGCTAAAACCTACATTAACATAAAACAAATGATAGATATTTGTATTTGTACTTGTGTCTATGATGTGATGATGCATTATATTTTTACCTGCGGCATTGTCGAAGGCTGTAATTTACAAAGCTCGATCAAAATTGATCCGTAGCATATCTCTAAGTGTTTTGGCGCAGGTAGTCTAAACAGTTCGCCAAATATCACTTCAACGATACAATAGTCTAACGGTATTTTTGCTTTGTACGGAAAGTTTAATAGCTGGGCTGCACTGAAATTTATTTATGTAAATTTTTAGTTACAGAATGAAGTACTGCATGAATAATAAATGGAAGAAGAAAACGTACCAATCTTTTCTTTCGAAGAAGTAATTATTGATAATTTGCCTTAAATGTTCTTCTATGAGAAAACGTTCTATAGCATGGCTTCCGGGTAATAACGGCCCTTCGGCTGGACAATCTGTGTAATCGAACATACGAAAAACTACCGTAGGTAACGGATAGGAATAAGATTCGTGATGAGGTGGTGGCATTATGGTAGGTAAGTTGTGTTGCAGCGCTTCGCACAATATTGAATCAAATGCAAGATATGGTCTAGGAATATGCTTCTCCGCCCAGTTGTCTTGTCTGAGTTTCCTCACTTGAGCCCACAAACAATCTAAATACTCTTCCTGAGGATGAGGCGTATCGCTCGACCATACTCTCAACGCTGCTTGATGTTTCTTGCTCCGTTTGTTCAAAAATATCTCTATCGTCACCATCAAATGATCTAATTCTTGTTCTTTCTTTTCGTATAATTCTCTCCCTACCCACGGTAATGTTGATAACACAGCATACACATACCTACAATGAATAATAATAAAACAAATATATTTCTTACACCTATGAAATCAAATGGAACAATTCTCTTACGTACCAGTCCCGTCTTACTTGAGGCACTCCATCTTCGTTGGCAGCGTCCAACATATTGTCAAACAATTGCATCAAAGATCCACAAGACAAAACATGGCAGTTCACTAAATCAGCGAGAAATCTCAAGGAATATCTAGCCACGTCCCATTTACAAGACTTCAACGCGTCCTTGAAATTCTTCACCATGTAATCGACAAATTCACCGCCAAAATTGAAGTTCTTCGCGTTCAAAAGACCAACGAGTGTGGTGTAGATCGTACATTTCTCTGGCATCCGAATTGCACATTCCGTCAGGATCCTGAGTATTTTGCTACGAAATAACCCAAGGTCGGCTTCCAGTACCGAGGCTAAACCCTCGAGATTGCTCTCCAGAGATGACGTGGACTTCTCCCCTACTCTCAATATGAGAGATTCCAATCGATCCTCGATCTCCTGATTCTCCGACACCCTCCGACGTTTCTTATACGCCCGTTCTAAAAATTTGCACAAAGGGAGTCACTCCGACAGGTCACCAATTTTTTTTATTTTCGAATCAGTGACAGAGCACAGCAAAAACGAGCACTTACCATATCCATCTTCCTCCTCATGAACCCTTCTACGACTCATTTCTCGAGGAGATTGAATATACCGTGTCGATAGGTCGTGATGATTACGATACGATTTATTTCAGCACGATTCAGTACTTTACACGATTTAAAACTTCAACTGTAAAGCATCATTGGACGAACATAACCTCTTCGATCTTCCACAAGCAGGCTATAGGGAGAAGCGAAGCGTCGTGAGATGCACCATTGAACGCAAAGTAAAGAGTTGCCGCGAACTTTCTATTCGTGAAAGTCAAACATCCATCTGGTGGACAAACTTGGAACCTTCGTCAGAAATACGGGATGCATGTTACGACTCTGTTAAATTGTTGACCCCTGATATAGATGGTAGTGACTCGCAAATATCTTAACCTAACCTGCAATTATTACAGCTGAAGAGTGGATTGAGCTTTGTATTTCACAGTTGTTCTGAGTGATAATCGAGAGAAAATGCCCGAGAGCGTGAAAGTGGAGACGAAAACAAGCAAAGAAGCTAGGAGCGGCAAAGAGGAGGATAAAAATGAACTGGTGAGCATTCGATTTCCTTTCGTAAGATTATCGTCAAAATACCATTTTCAAGAATAAAAAATGCATCTGTTATGACTCTGTTATTAGTTTTATTTAAGTAAGATGCCCATTTAAAAAAAGAAAGGAAACGATATGAATTTGACGTTAATCGTAACATTAATTTGTTTCGATACTTTTTTTAGTCTGAAGAGGATAAGCTCCTGCAAGAGGAGTTAACTAACCTCGTTGAACGTTTGCTAGATCCCAACACGACTTTGCATTACCCAGCTTTGGAGTCTCTGCGCAATCACATTCGTGCATCCACGACGTCAATGACCAGCGTTCCGAAACCTCTCAAGTTCATGAGACCTCATTATGACACTATGAAATCTATTTATGAAAAGATAACAGACGTCAAGTCCAAGGAATTGTGTTCCGACGTCATCTCCGTTCTTGCCATGACGATGGGCGAAGGTAGAGAATGTCTCAAATACAGACTCACTGGATCTGCTTTAGCCATCGGAGAATGGGGACATGAATATGTTAGACATCTGTCGGGAGAGTTGGCTGGTGAATGGGACGAGGTGACGGATGATGCAGAAGCTACCAATAAAAAACTAATAGCCCTGGTGCACGAAATTGTACCGTACAACATGGCCCACAATGCAGAGACAGAAGCTTGTGATTTGCTTATGGAAATTGAAAGGCTAGATCTGCTGGAGCAATACGTGGACGAAAGTGCATATCAACGAGTTTGCTTGTACTTGACAAGCTGTGTGCCGTACGTAGCAGATCCAGAAAATAATACTCTACTTCATTCCTCTGCCAAATTATATAGGAAGTTTGGCCAGTATCCTCAAGCTGTTAGGCTGGCGATGCAGTTGAACGACTTACCACTTATCGAAGATATGTTTACAAATTGTACTGACCTGTAAGTCGAATTATTTAATATCGTTTTAAAAAAACATTTATGTTATTTCTCATATACGTTATCTTTTTTCTCAGCTCGGTGCAAAAGCAACTAGCATTCATGCTAGGTAGACAACAGATTTTCCTGGAACTTCCAGAATCTACTCCAGAATACGACGACCTGGTGGAGATCATGTCCAATTCCTTGTTGAATTACCATTTCCTCAATCTCGCCCGTGAATTGGACATAATGGAGCCAAAGACACCAGAGGATGTGTACAAGTCACATTTGGAGAACTCCAGATCTCCGTTTGGCGGTGGCCAAGTAGACTCAGCGAGGCAAAATCTTGCTGCGAGCTTCGTCAATGGTTTCGTGAACGCGGCCTTCGGCCAGGATAAACTGTTGGTCGAGGATGGCAACAAATGGTTGTACAAGAACAAAGAACATGGAATGCTCAGTGCCACGGCGTCTCTCGGTCTGATACTGTTGTGGGACGTTGACGGCGGCTTGACACCAATAGACAAGTATCTCTACTCCTCCGAAGACTACATCAAATCTGGCGCGCTGTTAGCTTGCGGCTTGGTCAATTGTCGGGTGAGGATCGAGTGCGACCCGGCGTTGGCGCTTCTGTCCGACTACGTGTTACACAGCAGCAACACGATGCGCATCGGCGCGATCGTTGGCCTTGGATTGGCGTACGCCGGTTCGAATCGCGAGGCTGTTTACGGCCTTTTAATCCCTGTACTTAGCGACCCGAAATCCAGTTGGGAAGTGATAGGCGTGGCGGGCCTCGCTCTGGGAATGGTTGCAGTAGGTTCTTGCAATGCTTACGTCACAACGACGATAATGCACGCCCTAATGGAGAAGTCCGAGGCAGATCTAAAAGACACGTACGCGCGATTTCTACCTCTAGGTCTCGGACTGTGCTTCTTAGGGAAGCAAGAAGCGGCAGAGGCTATAATAGCAGCCTTGGAGATAGTGCCGGAGCCCTTCAAGTCAATGTCCACGACGTTGGTCGAGGTGTGCGCGTACGCCGGCACCGGGAACGTTCTGAAGATCCAACACCTGTTGCACATTTGCTCCGAACACTATGAGCCGTCCAACGAGAAGGAGGACAAGAGCGATCGCAAAGACAAAGACAAGAAGGAAGAGAAGAAGGAGGATAAAGCGAAGGACCTCAGCTCGAGGCAGGCAATCGCGGTGCTCGGCATCGCGTTGATCGCGATGGGAGAGGAAATTGGCGCTGAGATGGCGTACAGAACGTTTGGCCATTTGTTGCGTTACTGCGAGCCTGTTATCAGACGGTCCGTGCCCCTCGCGCTTGGCCTCATATCGGTCTCCAATCCAAAACTGAATATACTCGATACGTTGTCTAAATTCTCCCACGACAGCGACCCGGAAGTAGCCCACAATGCAATCTTCGCGATGGGTTTGGTCGGGGCCGGAACCAACAACGCAAGACTGGCCGCGATGCTGAGGCAGCTTGCGCAATTCCATGCCAAAGATCCGAACAATTTGTTCATGGTTCGCATCGCGCAGGGTCTAACGCATCTTGGCAAAGGAACTTTGACACTGTCACCGTATCACAGTGACAGACAAGTGTTGAGTCCCGTGGCGCTTGCTGGACTTCTAGCCACATTGATTGGCTTCCTTGACGTGAAAAACAGTAAGTAGCTTGAGCTTTTCGTAAACACTGAATTTTTAAGACCTGTTGAACTAACTACGACGTTTGTTTTCAGTTATTCTGGGTCGTTCTCATTATTTATTGTACACGCTGGCGGTTGCAATGCAACCAAGGATGTTGGTGACGTTTGATGAAAAGTTAAATCCCTTGGCTGTACCAGTGAGGGTGGGTCTCGCTGTGGACGTCGTAGGCCAAGCGGGAAAGCCTAAAACCATCACTGGTTTTCAAACCCATACTACACCCGTTTTGTTAGCGTACGGTGAAAGAGCAGAACTGGCGACCGAGGAGTATGTACCTTTGACGCCAATCATGGAAGGTTTTGTAATTCTAAGGAAAAACCCAGACTTTATACCATAACTGTAAAACAGTTGTACGATTACGTGAAAAACATATTTTATATAAGTTCTAGTATAAAATACAATGGAAACTGTTATTATGTGTACGCAAATGATCTTTTTTTTTTTTTTTTTGACGTATAACTCATAATTTAAACGATAGATCGAAAGTAATGGAAACCCGTGAGAACTCGTGGATTTATTTTTTACGAGTTACCGAAACAATGAATAAACAAGCAATTTTGATAATTTTTGTATTTTTACCTGTCATAATAATAAAATTACAGTTTTCTTTTTTTTTAACAATAATTATATACTTTAATAATTAAAATACTGATCAACGTGTAAAGGTATTCAAAAACTAATACGTTTTACATTTACAAGTTATAAAAATAGTGAAACCTTTGTTTACAATAAATTGTATCTGTGTATTGGCAAGATAAAATGATAAGTAGTTAGTCACGTACGTATAAAATGTAAATATCTAAGAGATTTGCCCTTTGCTATAAAAGTTCGTGTTATTAATGCGTAAAAAATGGCGCCGTATACTTCTTCGAAAAGTACTATGTATAAAAATGTATATATATTTTATGATTGCGCGATTTATATATCCGTCAATAAATTCTATCAAAAATCTTAAACTATGTAGCTTATAGTAATGTTACACGGTACTTGGGTAGCTAATTTGTGACGTTCTTTTTAAAAGATGTATACGATGACGACAAACTGTGGAACAAGATATCTTGCTATTACATTAAGATATACATGTATCTAACAGTATCAAACAGTCGCACACAAGACACCTGAATTACACAGTTCGTTCCTGATTTATATAAAAAAATATATGATTATTTTAAGTAATATTCGAACACATTCACATTTGTTGCATTATGTCTAACTGTGTATGAAGTATAAAAAAAAAAAAAAAAACAGTATCAAAATATCAGTTGTGATAACAATCAGTAGTTGTATTTGATTTCATTGTTGGATTAAGTGATGATTCATCTTATGATTATTATTCTTAAATTACTAGCTTAAAAATAATCCTAATGGACAGGTATGACACGTAGATATCATTACATAACTTGTGTATAATCTCAATTTATAAAAAGATTTATAAAAAGTCGTAAACTTCTCTAAAATTAAGATGCGTTTCGTTACATACATACATACATACATATATATATATATATATATATATATATATATATATTTCGTAACGATCGAGCGAAAATTTTTATTGCTTTCAAGGAACAACATCTGGGGAGAAATTTCCTGACAGCCGTTTGTCGCAAACATTAACAAAAATTTGCTTCCATGTTACAATGAACAGTGACTGGCGCTAAAACGTGATAAGGAGAGCCTAAGTTCGTTGTCGGTGACGGAAGGCAAGTCGATTGTCTTTTTAGATCAGGCTCGGTATTACTGCCAACTACCAACAGCGGTTCGGCAAAAGTTTGTTGCTCAGAATCATCATGAGGTGTCATTGTACTGTATCCGTGATCGCTATCGCCACCGGGTGGCTTTCTATAATTCGTGGAAACCCTGTACGGCGAAATAGGCGCTATCCCATCTCTTATCAGAGAATCTAAATTGTTCTTCGACTGATCCAATTCCATAGGCTCTACGTCACCTTCTAGATGTGTCATACGCAGCATGTCGGGCGACGTATGTACATGCAAACACTGATGTTCTACACCAGACTGAACAGATCGAAGTCTGTAACAGAACAGCATTAACCCCAGTAACAAAAGAAACCCCAATATTCCACCAGCTACAGGTCCAACTGATGGCCACTCATGCACTGCAATTTCCTCTGTCGACTGAGAATCTACAAAAAAAATTATACTTTCTGAGAAATCGTTAAAATTACACGTTAGAGATTCGTTCAAAAGAAACACTTACTGTACGTGCCATCGCTAAGCGGCATGTAAAACCCAAGAATACCTCTAAAACATACGGACATGTCGCTGCAAAATGGTGCTTGCAGCGGCGTCTCTCCGTCATTGTCTACATGACACCACTGACAGCCAACAATTCCGAGACACTCGCTCTCTACTTTGAACACCTTACAGTCAATGGACGGACACGTTTTTAAATTAGTAGACTGTATCCAAGACATCTGCGTGTTTCCCCCTTGCTCGTATGGTACTGGGCATGGCTCGAGGTTCATTTCGTTTATAGGGTATTCCGCACAGTTGGAGTAATACAAAGCACATTCGCAGGGGCATTCACACTCGGTTTGTTCCATCCTTTTGCAATTTAAACACGAGCGATCCATCGTGCTGCACGGGCAAAATGCTCTCAATAAATTACAAGTCACGTTGACTACTCCTAGAAACACGTTGGTTCCTGGTATTGCTGCTACTTGATACTTGACACAGTGTTCGCCGTGTACTATGTTTGTAAGGACTTCGTCGAGCGAGGTATTAAACTGATAATATCTTTGCACGGTGCCATCCAAGTAGTTTATACACGCTTTCTTCTTAACGAAAAGCTCGTGATTCAGTATGTCGTTTGCAACCAACAGTTCCTTGTGCGTCAAGTGTTGCTGTTCGATTTTTCCGATCGGTTCTAACAATGCTGGATGCGAGACTAAATAACCTTTGTCGTCCATTAGGAAACATTTTACCGTCGAGTTATTACAGAATGAGAACATCTCTTTCAGAAGCCTCGAAATGAAGCCTAACGCTACGTCCATAGACACGACTGCGATAGCATCGTCCTTTGTGGTTGATTCTGAATTACGATGAACTGTGTGACTCAGAGTAACAACGTATCCGGAACCACCAGCACCTAAATACGGAGGTGTGAAAACTAATTTCCCAGAGTGTTCCAGCGCTCTTCCATACCACATTCTTCTCTTGGGATCAAAACCAGAGTCCAGCATAATTCCTGGATATATTTCCAGCACGCCACTCACCACTCCAACAATGTATCTGTCCAACAATATAAACAATACAATTAAGTAAAAACTCTAGTCTTTCTGTAAGATACGTAGTAAAAAGTGTACCTTCTTATTATAAATTTGTTCAAAGCACTTCCTATGTGCCTGCCTTTGAAGTAACCCAACATTTGAGTCAACATAGCCACGTCTGGCCTGACAGATTGATGTAGACCAGGATTAGCTAATAATCCTGTCAAGTCCTTTAAGTATGCCATGTAGCTCTGCATCGTTACGGCAGTTCCAGTTTCTAATAATTTAAGCTGCTCTATCGGAGACTGAAAGCACCACGGAGAAAGATAGACCACTCCCGTTGCTAAAAAAATACAAACGTATTTCCCTTTGAAATTGTTGAAAGACTTTCAGGAGAGAATCATTGACTTACACAGGGACAAGAGTTTGTTGTGATAAGTACAAAGAATGCTCTTGTCGGCAATGCTGTGCATCAAAAGGTCGAGACGGTGATGCAAGATATTCATTGACAACGTTGGCACCAATTTTGCAACAGGCAATACACTTTCGTTGGTTGCTGACACCAAGCACACTATTAAATCCGTGTATGTCAAATGTTTCCACCGGTACAATTTCTGAAATATAAACACTAAATCAATATGAGTTTGATACGTATTTATAAATACGGTATTTATAAATACCAATGTACCTGTTCTCCTAATTGCGTTTTCACGTTCATTACACCCTCGTACTCTTCGATCATTGTCTTCACGGTTTCAAAACGGATATTCTCCATGTGATGTAAATTAACTTTGAGGGGTTGATCGAACATCGATTCCATTCGCGGGAAATCTTTGTGAATCCAAACTATACCCTTGTTGTCAAATAATATAGCGTATGTATGCATACCAGCGTTGAAATAGATTATATCGTCAAGGAAATTTCGTAATTTAACGTCCAAAGATATTAACGCTTTGTTCGTGATGTGTCCGACAGACAAAGTCATTGTTTTACTATATAAATCAAAATATGGATCGGACAGATAATAGTCTTTTTTATGTTCCTCAGAACATTTTAAATCGGAAAACAACTTTGACACTTCAAAGCCCAGTATATTTTGTGTAGGGAGAGTTAGTACATTGTCACTGTGTTCTTTACTATTTGAATGTGACTCTTGATCTGCAAAAAGGAATTATATTAGCGATATATATTAATTACATTATAAACAATTGCAATTACACGATTAAACTCACCCGAAAGAATTAATATCGTTTTTACATAGCCACTTATTTTTCCCGTGGAGATCATGTTTCTTATTTTCTTCAGGTGTGAAGTGAGTTTAAGCGTGTTTGTCAAATGTATAAACACCACTTCACCCATCGCATGTTGCAGCAATTTGTTAAAGTCAAAATCAATCGTATCGTTTGTCTCTGAAATTTGAGCAAAATATTTTTATAAATGAGACAATACGCAAGTAACGATGAAACAATGAAAAAAAAAAATTGTACCTATTCTTGTTAAACTGTGAATATAACGTGCCAGCTGAAACTTATTGACGTCCGTGGCTTTCAACAAACCATCCTTGCAATGAGTGGTGGTGTTCACAGAAAGGCCAATAACATTAACATAATCCGTGTGTGACAGCATATCGATTATTGTCTCTGCAGTTATCTGAGCCAAAGTGATATCTCCTTCAGACATGAACAAGCCATGCTCGAGTAACAGCAACACATTCTTTCTCGGGCAGTATTGACATAACAGAAGAGGTCCAATGTTATGCCCAGCACTAGAAGGACCACATACAGTCACCGGATACATGAAAGGCAGCAAATGCAAGTTCTTCCACTCCTGGTTTCTCAGATGTAGCGCCAATTCTGAAACACATGAAACATCAGACTTGAGCTCGCACATAAGGCAAACAAACAAACTTGTCTTACCTTGAGCAATTCGAGAGCAAAAGTCAGCCAACCCGTTCGACGTGAGATCCAGTCTGCTCGCAGATCCAGTGTGCTCAAACTGAACCTCGCTTCTTGCCAGAATAGGCTCCACGATGCTATAGCTCTGCCTCAAAAGTTTCGCGTAGGATAGCAACTTGTTGTTCAGCTTATCCACCAGCAGGCTCAGCCTCATGTTCAAGCTGCTCGACACGTTCACGAACTCCATTTCGTCGAGCATCTTCTGAAACGGTTTCAGGCCAAGCTCCGCGTCAGTGATCGAACGAAACTCGCCCGACAGCCGAGCAACGATGTCTCGTAGGCAGGTCCCATTGAGCGGCTCCGCGTTCACCTGCTTGCGCAAAGTCCTGCCAAATTCGCAATTCGCGTTCACGCCGGTGCTCTCGTCGGTCGAACTATGCACGTTGACGAGCACCGTCGCGAGAAATCCCAACTGCAACAGTATCCTGCTCTCGAGGACGATCATCCTGGCTCGGCGTTCACGCGGAGAATCCGGACACGTTGCACGTCGATGACATCGACGGCGATGGAGTTCACTTACGAATCACGATGCACGCGATCAAACGAGGATTAGCTCAATGGGTACGGGCGCGCGAGTGATTCTTGCATTCTGCTGTTCTTCAGGCTCACACCTGCACGCAGATCTGGTAACCTGCAAAAATTCGTCGCGCCGCCATAACGACGCGGGCCACCGCAAGCAAGGTTGACAAGTGCGCAACTGGAAATATTACTTTCCTGGCCGTGTCACTTTCTAAATGAAATCCAACCAGATCCTGTCTTTAGCGTTATGTGAACGCGTCCTGCGGTTTCAGGGGCCCGCGACTGTGTCTCTTCGCCCCTCTCTCCCTTCGGCGCTCTTACCATTATAATTCACCGCCTTTTTCGTGTTTCTGTGCGCAAAACGTAGTGCCAGGTGGAACTAACTTTTGCGCGAATGGATTTGAATCTATCTATTGTGATACGAAATACGTGCAAAAATATTGATTCTCTTATCGATGTATTTTGTATTATTCGAATTCGCTAATTAACAATGTAATATACTGTATACTACGGAATATATAGAATGTAATTAAAGAACTTTCTGACAAATTTTTAGAAAAATTTGACTAAAGTATAGTACAATTTTAACGAAAAAAATTACAATTTATCGCTTATTAACAATCAACGTTCGAAATTTTGACGAAAGATCCTGCGAAAATTCGCTCCAGAAATAATCCAATTAATAACTTGAAATAAACGATTTTATCATTTTCCTTATTTATTATTAACAATTGTTATTACATAGTTGTTTATTTCCTTATTGTCTTATTTATTACTAATAATTATACTATTATTTATATTATTACTTATAAATATTAATATAATTATACTATACTTGTCTGATTTGTTATTAATAATATATTAGTAATTTTTTATTATTTTATTTACTATTTAATCAGTCATAAAAATATATAATTTCGTAGATTTATGTTGATCCAAGTACTGGAGAATTTTTCTTAAACTAAATTTTTCTTAAGGAAATTTTCTCACACTAGCTTTTCAACCTTCACATTTTCGAACACGATGTTCAGTGAATTTTGTTAGTCCGAATATTAAACGATAGGGGAGAGATATTGTTACGGGAATTTCTCCCACAGAGTTGTTTCTCCCAAGATGTTGAAAAGTGAAATGTTCCTACTCGCACGCCAACCTGCTGCGCTTGACGTAAACGAAAGTCGTAAACGGGCTTCGCTTATTATGTTTCACGAACTTGCGTCGTTTGTTTGTCGTTGTATCGGAGATCTTGATGACAATGCACGGCGGTGGAGAGGTCGAAAGTAAAATATAACGCAGCTTGTCTGACAGAGATGGGAAAATTATCGAAAGTTGCGATGCACGAGATTCTTTGTCACAATGTCAGAAGGTAAAAATAAATATCATTACGCGCTGTTTTGTTACTTTCGTACTGTTTGCATGAGTTTTGTAGCAATTCAGAACGCGATTAAGTCATCTTTCTTTTTACTAGAAAGAAGTTACTGCCTCCCAGATTGTTATCTTTCGTAGAATTTTAATTTTCATACGTAAACAATATTATTAGTATTGCATAGTGGACAAAATTTATATTTTCTATCTACAAACTTCATCCAAATTGTGATTACGATGCAACAGTCGAAAATTCATATTTTATTCATAAATCATTTGCCACTTACGTATTTAAATGGCAAATGATAATTTGTGAAAAGGTCGATGCATAAATTTCAAATACCCGATTATAAGTAATAATACATAATTGATATCATTGTATGAATAACGTATATTTTTTTATGCAAATGAGTTGATATATTTATTTCCAACACCACAAAGTATGTTACTTTTTAGTATAACACTCATAAATATTTTCTGCTGTACATTGAAATGATAATTGGAAATTTTTGAAACAGGTTATAGGAAAGAGATGATGCTTGCTTAAATGATTCTTTCCTTATTCATAATGAGGAGCAGACACATTGGACATGGATATAATTAACATAGAGGACGTGGAAGCTGGTGTTCGTCCATCGAAGAATTCGACTTCAATACAATGCAACTGCATTCAATCGAACTCAGTGTGTTACATTCTTGCAACAGTTGCCACTTTGGCACTTTTGGGTGCGATCGTTTTCATCTGCCGGGACTATATCAAAGTGTTGCTTTATTGGATCGAACATCAGAATATATGGATTGTCACTGTAATATTCATCGCGTTGTTCACAGTGGTTTCGTTCCCTATCGTAATTGGTTATTTATTCCTCATCATTGCTAGCGGCTATTTGTTTGGCATATTAAGAGGGATTGTCATGGTTGTCTTGTCTGCCAACTTAGGAATAGCCATAGCACACGTTACCCTTAGCGCGTTATCCTCTAAACTACCTATTGGAGCTCTTTTGCAAAATGACACTGCAAGAGCAATCCTTAGAGTTATAGCTGGACCGCAAGCTTTCAAGGTTGTATTGTTTGCAAGGTTAACTCCTATTCCTTTTGGCTTGCAAAACACCATTTTTGCGGTATGTATTTCCTAATTAATATTTAACATTTAATATTTTATTATAAATGTTAATAATATATACAAATATTTAGGTAAGCAATATGGGCGGCATTCAATATCATATAGCTAGTGCATTAGGTTTGTTGCCTGCTCAAATCATCAATATTTACTTGGGCAGTAGTTTAAGATCTATGCAAGATGTACTTGAAGATAGATCAACAGCAGCAACTGGTTATATTGTCTTCTGTTTCCAAGTATATTCTATTTCTAAAGAATGAAAAAATTAAATTTTCTATAATGTTGAACAATAAACATTAGTAATTTTTTTTCAATTTCAGATTCTGATAGGTATTTCACTGATGGTGTACGTTGTACAAAAAGCACGTAGAGAACTTCAACTGGCATTATTAGAAGCTGATCTTGCCTCGATGGCTGATACTTCTCACTACCTTCTTGATACATTACCAGATTCTAAAATAGTTTTAACAAATCTAATTGCCTAGGAATTAAATAGAAATCTTATTTATTCATTCATTAGATGCCTATATGTTTCACATCTAATGCAATTTTTTTCTGATTAAGTTAAAGATAGAACGTTTAATAAATTGAAGAGGTTCAATTTATTATTTGTTAATGATAGTGATATATATTCGTTTTTTCTATATACTCTGAAAGTACTGAATATTTTGTGATATAAGCAACAGCTAACAAACAATCGCTTTATTGATCATACTTTAGTGAAAAGTTTTAGACAAGTGCAGATAGAGAATAGTATTAATAAATATATTTATTTATTTATTCTTTTTTTTCCTTCTCCGAAAAACAATTTTTGTGCCAAATCTCGTTTTTTACGTATTAGAAATCTTCATTGTTGTCTTTTGAGAATTTGAGTGCATTTATATTTCTTTACTTATACTAATTTTTATATATTGTCAGCAGCTTTGCATTTATTTTTGGTAATACTTTTATATAATATAACAAGTCTTCCAGAGTATTTAATAATTTAAATTTTACATTAAAGAAATATGGAACAAAACTGGGAGAAAAAATTTAATAATCAGACAAGCATGCAAAACATGGAGATTGTAAAATATTAAAATTAAAAACAATAACTTAATTAACTCATATAAGTTACGCTATATATGATATCGAAAACAGCATTTTAACAGGGAACATTTGAATAACATTTAAGTGCTATATGACAAATTATCGAGTAAACTTTTATTTGCATTTTATTTGGAAGACTGACAGTTTAGTAATTGAAGTTTACATTAATTTGTTCTTTATATCACAACTTTTCTTTATTATATTAATGAATCTTTATTATTGAATTCCTTTCAAATATTTGCTTCATACATATAATGTTTTAATTTGGACAACCATCAATTGGCTATAGGTAGATATCCTAATAGACAACAGACTTACCTTATTAAAAAACAAAAGAAGGAAAAATATGTATATATACATATATATATGATTCAACTTCATTGTCACGTATCCTGCATAACTATGTACAGACTATTGTAATCAATTTGCATGGTAAATTAACATAGGCGAATTAAAAAAAAACTATATTGTACAAATGTAACATACACAATTGTATGAAATAAAAGAATTCGTATTCACATGTTACGTTTAAACTTGCTTGCTTAAATATTTTCCCTCGTGTTTCTCCAACGCTTCCTTAATAACAGCAAAAGTAAAATCTGCATCCATTTTCGTTACACATAAAGGTGGCTTTATTCGTAGCACCTACCGAATCGACGCATCATAAATATTTATATGCATTAAATGTAAATACACACATTTAGTGCATAAAAGAATCAGTTCACTTACATTTGCATGCAAACCACCTTTACCAACGAGGACTCCCATGTTTTTGATGTCTTCGAAAATCTCCAGCACGTGTTTAACTTGCAACGGTGTCCTCGTTTCGGAGTTCGAAATCAATTCAACACCGATCATCAATCCTTTTCCTCTGACATCGCCGACGACGTTGGGAAATTCCAACAACAAAGTGCTCAAACGATCGATCAAGTAAGTCCCAACGGCGTATGCATTCTGCTGAAGGTCTTCTTCCTCTATAATCTAGATTAATTCAATTCGTTGTTATACAGGGTGTTTCGCGAAAACTAGACCACCTGGTATAATTATCTTCTCTATTAGCGATAGTACGAAAATTCCTGACGTAATTTAAACTGGTTGAAGAGGATGGAGGAGCTACATTTCTTTTAAAAATATCATTTTTTAATGTTTCTTTTCACTGCCATTTTTTCATGTGAGAAAACTGTATGTATTTTTTTCTGTCCCATCACGTGACTCGTGAGGAAACGCATTCAGGTATGTTTATGATGTCTGACCTTCAAGTGACCTTGAACTTAAAAATTCGTTTAAAAACGTGCGTCGCGACTGATTCAATTTGCAACCAATTTATGACACATACGAGTGAAGTGCACTTACATCTAGCACGGTTGATCCCACCACGCACGCAAGTGGGTTCCCTCCGAAGGTGTTGAAGTGCAGTGCCGAGTTCAAACTTTCAGCGACCTCGCTGCTCGTGACCACTACTCCAAGAGGAAATCCGTTAGCTATTCCCTTTGCTAGGGTCACTATGTCCGGCTCGACGCCGTGGCCCTCGTAACCCCAGAAATGTTCGCCTGTCCTGCCGAAACCAGTCTGAACTTCATCAGCTATGTACAGGCCACCCTTCTCGTGGACGTAGTCGCATACCTTCTGGAGAAAGTATTTGGGATATTGGACAGCACCTCCTATCCCCTAAAATATTGTAATTACAAAAATATAAAATATATATATATATTTATAAAATTTATTTATAATATTTATTTGTTTATAACTTTGTTTGTAAATTTATTTATAATATTTATTTATTTATAAATTTGTTTGTGAATTTATTTATAATATTTATTTGTTTATAAATTTGTTTGTAAATTTATTTATAATATTTATTTGTTTATAAATTTATTTATATTTATTTATAAAAATATAAAATATATATATAATATAATTCAATATTTTATAATTATATATCTTTTATAAATATTTTATAAATATTTTATAAATATATCTTTTTAATACATACATTAATATATAATATATACATTTATATTCATATATATTAATATACAAATATATTGCAATTGCAAAATACTGAAAACGAAGTACCTGGATACTTTCGGCAATAAACGCCGCGACGCCGCCCGTGCACGGTAAGTTGAATCGAAACGACTCGTCGAACTTTTCGAAGTATTTCTCGGAGGCTACGCACTCCTCCACGCCGCAATTGCATTTTCTTCCTGCCACTTGCACGGGCGAATCTCTGCACCTTGATCCGCCCCAATCGCCTCTGTACACGTCTGGATATACCGCCTAAAATAACCACAATTCTCGGTAATTTAATTTATGTAATTTCTAGGTAATAGTTCCAGTAATTTGATTCAAGTCAAAAATTCGAATGATTCCAACAATCGGAAAGAATCTGTATATACTACATCATCGTGAGAATCTCACTCACGCGTAAGTAACCAGCCGGTTGCGCGATGAATGGATACCTCCATGTACTCATCGCGGTGGAGGCTGAAGTTCCGTAAGTCGCGCCATGGTACCCGTTTTGCAGTGAGACGATGTGCTGGTTGCGCGTGTAGATCCTGGCCATTAAAAATGCCAGCTCATTCGCTTCCGATCCACTGTTTGTCAGATACACCACTTTCAATTTGCTCGGGAATTTCGCTTTTAATTTGGTTACGTATTCGTGTAAACGTGCATGCATGTAAACAGACGACACGTGGTTCAACTTCGATGTCTGTTCAAATATAGCAGCTGCTATTTTCCTGAAAAATATACTGTCTCTTAGTTTGTTGTATTTATGAATTTTTTTTTTTTTTTGTATCTTACGGATGAGAGTGGCCAACAGAGACGGTAGCAACCCCGCCAAACATATCCAAATATCGTTTTCCACGATGGTCCCACAGCCATTGTCCCCGGCCTTCGTGTATCAACAATGGTTCTTTGTAAAATTGCTTCAAGGAAGGTGATACCATTGATTTGTACGCTCTTTCGACGGTTTCGTAATTCGCCCCCTGTATCGTGAACAGATCTAGTGATACTTGTGCTATGAACAAAATGATTTCTACGTAAAGAGTCTCACCTTGTAGGTAGAAGGCACGTACTCGCAATCGGGCATCTTTAGAAAATCTTTCACCGTGCTTATAGAACTTCTGACCTGTATAGCGAACCCTAAAATAAATTATATGCTATTAATCTATTTAAAAGTCTTCAGTTGAAGAGCAATGAGCTTTCAAAATTCCTGAGGGTTGTCGTAAACATTTTTGAAAAAATTTATTGAAAATTTGTAAGGAAATACTTACATCTTAAATTCGTGAAAGTAGAAGTTGCGATAACTTGAACGCATTTATTTGTTAACATATTTCTTCTTTTATAAATCGTCAATGTGTGAATTGTATTGTATATTTTGGACAAAATTAGCAGTACAATTTCATTTCCACTTCTATTAATCTGTATTAAAAATATTTATCTTCACGCACTAGTCTTCTTCTGTATGTTTGAACAGTTTAAAGATCGAACACTCACTCGTAAATGTCGTTCGATTATGAATGCGCAAATTTAAAAGTTAAGAGAAATTCATTTCATGTAAATATTCATGTATAAACCATGTAAATACGTTTAGGTGTGTAAGAGGTCAATAATTAAATTTCATTTAAGAATATTAATATACGAGAATGTTCCATTGTGAATACTCAGTAAAGTAAAACAATACTGAGACTATTGCTTGTAATCAAAATTTCTATTATTGTTTTCGATATTATACAAAATAATTTTACGAAAAATATCTTTTACTATAGATTTTGAAGGACTATTCTAAAGAATATACTGTCATTTCTGTAGAAACATATTTATTTATAATTTGAATTTATTAACATATACTGACAGACTATTTTCCAGTTGTATCTGCGTTTTGAAATATTTGTTTCTTTACATCGTTTTTAATGCTCAATTGTTTATTTGTCAATGATCTCAGTTTAAATACTATGGGTATCTTTTCCAAAATAGGATTTGTTTTTTGCAAGCATCTTATCCACGACAATAGGGAATCTTTGGAGGATGTTCCTGAAGCGCACATTGCGTAATATACACCATCATCCTGTTCGTGAATGGTGACTGGTATTTTGAAGTTGTGTCTTTCCCAAAATGGAATTTTCATATTAGATACATCTGAAAATAAAGCAAGATGTAAATTAACACTTTTGTTGATTAATATGAAATACACAAGTACTCTTATTTTCCTTTACCATCATACTCTCCGTAAATGACCTCTCTCTTTATTGGATCTCCCCTTAATACAAAATAATTCAGATAATAATCAGCAACCCAGACTGGGAAAGGTCCTTCCACCATCAAAGATTTATCAGTTGGTTGTACAGCGAGAAGTTCTTCCTGTGATTTACTCATACTCGACAAGATCCATGTATCGTCAATCGCGTCAGGTACATCCTTTGTCCTGTATAAAGTGACATTAGCTTGTACATCTACACTAGATATCTTTTTTAATGCATATTCGGCGAGTACTTTTGGATCTGTTGGCGTGGGTCGCGGTACGGGCCAAGGATTCAATTGACTGAACTTTGGTTGCCAATAGAACATGCTGAAACACTTTTTTAAAACCAGAGTATTTTTACCAAATATCTCCACGATCATTTTCTGCACGTCATAATCGGGTATCACGAAATTCTCTTCCATTTTGTTGAGTATTCGCAGAGCTGTGTCTTGATGTTTTGGATAATGATAAAACATAATTTGAAATCTATTTTCAGGTACGTATCTCCCTCTTGGAAATATATCAAGCAATGCCTTGTAAGCCTCAATGTCCTGATGTACGCCAAATTCGTCCATGTACTTCAACGCTGTTTGTATGAATTCCAATTGCGCTTTCCTGTTGGAATCATTCCTCTTGTATATACGTATGATTTCCAAGAAAGTTTCTTTTACTTTCACTTGCACATTAAAATGATGCGGCGTAACATCGACATTGGGCTCATTTTTGACATGCAAAATGTCATGATTATGAAAATTACTAACAATTGTCAACTGAATGCCAGCATGTTTCTTTATTACTGGCAATTTATTCAATGAGATGACAATTTTTCTCATTAATGTGTTCATACTACTACAATTTTATAACGTTTAATTCAAATACAAATCATAAATATACAAATATAAATATATATATATATATATATATATATATATTATCAATAGTCCTATATAACCTTCTTCTCAGAGTTCATAAATCTCATAATACATATATGTGGATAACATTTTAAATAACTGTCATAGATTTTTAGTACTAGTTTCTTAGATAACATTTAACATTACTTCTTACTAATTAAATAGTATTTTGGTACTTTAGTACCTAACATCACTACAATTTCAGTGTTGTAACATTTTCATTGACAAGAATGAAGATAGAATTGACGTTTAATGTTTTTTCGTGTCTTGTTACTTTCGTGTCGCATGCGACGTTACCGATTCAGTAGAAACGAAACTTACTGATTTTGTCATTTTTCGGCATTCAAATGGAACAAAGAAAAGAAATCGAGCGTTCAATTAAAAAGATATAATTGTAGAATGCTTCTAATTATTTTATTATATTTCTAGTCAATTAATAGATATTAAAATTCATAGATGCTATTATCACATAACGGTGAAATAATGGAACTAAATTATTGCTTTCCTCGTCACATATTATTTACGTAAATGCTTGTAAGTCAAATCACAGACGAATCCCGCGTAAAACGTGTAATTCGAGCCATCTTCGATAGATGATAGTTTAAATTCTTGTCGTGGCGCTGCAGTCCTTTTTTACCGACCGGGCCAACGGCAACAAAACGGCGGCAAAAATAAAAGAAGAAAAGAAAATGGATTCGTTAGAAAAAGCATGTGCTCCTACATTATACATAAGAGTTAAATAAAATTATGTTAATTATGTTAATTAGCATTATTAATTAAAAAGAAGTATGTCATAAATTCCGAATCTAAATCACTAATACTCATCGCTTTCAACGATGAAATTGAATATAATTCTTGTGTTCACCATAACAAATCACAAGGAATATGAAAGACACTGATTTTTTCTTAGACTGATATTTTAAAATCTAAAACACAAAATCTCATTCAATGCTATGTCCATTGTTGGGGTTTGTCGAATTTCTTCTCCATTTGGTTTAATTTTTTAACTTTAATTTTTAAAAAAAGTACTTTTCTACAACCTCGTTTTATATTTTTATATGTCAGCGGCGATTCATTTTATAACTTTATAATTTAGCTTTCCATAATTTATGATTGAATTAATATCTTAATTATTATTATATTACTTTTATATTACTTTAT
This sequence comes from Frieseomelitta varia, assembly GCF_011392965.1. Classification (NCBI taxonomy): domain Eukaryota; kingdom Metazoa; phylum Arthropoda; class Insecta; order Hymenoptera; family Apidae; genus Frieseomelitta; species Frieseomelitta varia. The sequence goes on along the minus strand of NW_025110160.1, from coordinate 74,682 downwards.
TTGATAAAGTAATGAAAGAAAGAAACAACAGAGTAATAGAGGGGGTTCTTCTCCTATGGTTCGTAAAGCTGGATGCGAGCCATGATTGGCTCTCCAGTTTGAGAGACTTGTTTAGTCAATGGTTTGAATGTTTTATCACCCTTGTAATGAATGAATTTCGTTGAGAACCTCTGTTATGTAACAAAAATACGTAACCATGTGTTGTCGTATTTAAGGGGGTGAATGTTTCAAATTTGAAGTTGCTGTATCTCGTTACACGTATCTTATTTGTTATCAAAGAACAGAGAACGAATGATATTTAAAAATTATTACATTGTTATTAGAACGTCACTAATGAATAATGAACTTCTACTTTTCTGACTTTACTTAACTAATAATAATGTAACACGTGAATAATAATAATAATTGAAATCACGTCATAGTATGAATTTCGCAATAAATTGACGTTGTGGTTAATGAATAATATATTTAACAAAAAACCGTGAAACTTTGTACAACTGCAGATTTCAGGTTAATGAAAATCAAATCTAATAAAAAATAAAATCAGTAGTATGAAAGGAAAGGATTTTTACATTTTACAGTATTGGTGTATTCATTAGATGTATTGCAATACCTGTACAATAAAACGTTATTAAAAAATGAATCCTATGTTAAAGATATTTCTAACTTATTGTTGGACAAATGTATATTTAATCGTTGGAATCAGTATGGGTTTAAGTCTCAGTATGATGTTGATACCAGTTGACATAGATAATTCTAATGGAAACACAGATTATTTAATACATTACTTACACTATCAAGATGACCTGGATGAATATGAACCAAAGATAAATATCAATAGCAAACCTCTACAAGCGCAAAAAGTTTCCAAAGCATTGGTGCGTCCGAGATATTATTCGACAGAGCTTGGAATCAGAGAGAAGCTATTCATAGGAGTGATAACGAGTCAACAATATTTATATAGCAGAGACATAGCAATTAATAAAACTGTTGCCCACGTTGCGGACAAAATACGTTATTTCATTTCTATACCCGAGGGGACAAAACCCAATGTTACTCTGCCCGGTATAGTTGGATTTACAGATACCAGAAGCATTTTGAAGCCATTTCATACTATGAAATACATAATCGACAATTATCTAGAGAATTATGATTACTATTTCCTAATCAAAGATGTAAGCTACATCAACGTTAAAAAATTACTCAAATTTGTTACAAAGATTAGTGTAAGTCAAAACGTTCATGTGGGTGTTCTTGGAGATATTCCAACTTATTGTTCCTTGGGTAAACAGTATATCATATTACAACGTTGTCTCAATTTCAGAATACTTGATAATGATATTAAGAATTGTTATTCATTTCTAGATTCGGGAATACTTCTGAGCAATTCGGTGATACAAGAGTTGAAGAACAATTTGGACTGGTGTGTAAGAAATGCTTATTCTGATTCAGACGACGTCAACTTTGGACGATGTATTGTTCATTCTACCTCGATACTCTGTTCCAATCACATACAAGGACAGAAATTTTGGTACACCAAATTGAAGTCAACATTTTCATTTGAAAAGGATTTAAAAGACCTAATTCAAAACAATGAATTTCTAAATTCACTTGTGATATATCCGATATATGATCACTTTCTTGTCTACAAATTAAACGCTTATTTTGCGGCAGTGAGTACTCTAAACTGTAATAATTAAAAATTCGTTGATCTGTAATCTATGCTTTACAAAAGCTTATTTGGTGATTTTAGTCAAAGGCTATGGAAATTCAAGAAAAGATCTCTAACATTCGAAAATCAATTTTAAATATGGCAAGCTTAGGTCCTCCGCAAGAACGTAACGTTTCATGGCCTATTGGCAATCAACCGGGAAATAAAGCTATGAGTCGCTTCGATATTTTACGATGGACGTATTTTAACGAAACTCACATATTTTTAAATACTGACTTTTCAACTGTACAAGAATTAAAAACCGACGCTAAATTTGACATCGAGCGAACGATTAATGTTACAACTTCTAGTATAATTGCTGATTATCGGTATACATTAAAGTTTAACAAATTAATAAATGGGTACCAAAGATTCGACGCATCTCGAGGAATGGATTATATACTAGATCTGGAGTTCACTGATATTAGTACCGGTAAAATATTGAAGAAGAGGATTGAAGTGTGTAAGCCACTCGGCAAAGTTGAGATTCTGCCTGTTCCGTACGTAACAGAAAACACGAGAGTAAATATAATACTGACGGTGAATTCATTAAATAAGCAAGATGCATTGAACTTTTTAGAGCAATATGCTATAGACTGTATGGAGAAAAAATATAAAACCTTCCTTATGATGGTTAATATTTTTGTTTATTGTTAAAATGAAAAAAAAAGAATTTTATATATTTTTTAACTTTGTTTACACGTAGGTTCTCTTGTATGATTTTAACTCTGCATCTAAAGGAAAAGCAGACATATACTCTGAGATTAAACAATATGCGCTGTTGTTGGCTGAGAAGTATAAGAAACAACAGTCGAAAATCACCTGGCTTTCTATTCGGTTGCCAAATATTGTAACGTCTGTTGAAACAAATCGGTTATTGAATATTGCTGTTACAGACTTGTGCGTAAGAAAATTTGCACCTGAAAGTTTAATACTTTTCGTCGAGACTGGTATACAATTACGGTTGGATTATTTGAATAGAGTATGTATATTAATAATCCCAACGAGAATCTCTTACACGCAAATTAATTCAAAATTTAATATTTAGATCCGAATGAATACCATCAGTCAATATCAAATATTCAGTCCAATTCCTTTCATGGAATACCATCCTGATATAGCTCACATAAACGATATAAAACAAATTGACACGGATATCAATCGAAATCATGGGAGATTTGATGAGTATAATTTTAATAATATTGCCTTTTATGTCAAAGACTATAACACTAGTATGTATATTTTCCTATACCTCTTTTTATTTTATATTTTATATTTTATATTTTATATTTTATATAATACATTTACATCTTTTTGCAGTGAGAAAAACCATTGAGGCTAGCATTCCAATAATACACTCTGATCGAGATATTTCATCAGTGTTGAAATTTTCACAGAGTATTCCTGTTACTTCTTTGTTCGAGATGTTTGTTTCATTCAGCAATTTACATATTTTACGCGCAATAGAACCAGCTCTCAAAGTAAGGTATAAAAATGTCGACTATGTTGATATTATTGATAATAACAACTTTTGCACACGGTCGAAGAATTTTCATTTAGGTCGACGTAGTCAACTTGCTAGATTGATACTGGACTATCAAACTTATAAAAATGGCTTGTTAAGATGAATTGTACAGCAAATATTAATAAGTAAGGCACAAATATATAGTTTATGCAGGAATATAAATAAAGTTATAAAAGTGTGATGAAAAAGTTGATGTTAAAATGTTATACATATCTATATAAAAAGATTCATATTATAATATTTTATTAAATTTATACATTTCACATTAAATAAATATTTTGTAAGTAATGCAGTTATTCAATTCTTTTCGTAACAAATTAATTCTTTTCGTAATAATATATATAATTTTATATCCATAAAAAGATTACAGAAGAAAACAATCGATATGCTATGTATTGGATACGACATTTGGATATTTACATTTAAAAAAAAAACAATCAAATTGATAAATTATAAACTCCAGTGAAAAGTATTTGCCAGTTTTCTAAAAATTACATAAAACATTTTGGCAAGATTTCTAAGATGTATAAGAAAGTAAAGATCATATAATTACACTAAATATTAGTCAGTAGTAGTAATTGTACAATCCCTAATACCTTATAAATAAATGTACATACGCTACATCACCATTTCATTTTTTCCATATGTTTACTGCACAAAAAGCGAAAAGTTTTCGTACGTACCGTAACTGACTGCAATACATATATAATAATAGAAAATATTTGCTATACATATTTTTTTTATGTGTAATATGGAATACAATTGAATTGTTCTATTTCTTCAATATACAGTAATAGGAAATAAAATGTTGGAAAAATAGAGAATTTCTTGGCAGATATTTAAAACATCTTTCATTGTTCCTGCAAAAAACATTGTCTCAACAAAAGTAGTATTTATATTTATTAATAAATGCAAATAATTCGAACATATCTTACCATTAATCACTATCAGATTCTGATTCTGATAATTGTAAATCATCATTTAGAAGATTATCTGGCATTAGAGGCGATGGATTTTTACTGTTATTTCCTAAAAAGAAATATAAATAAAATGTAAAAGTAAATATTACTTAATTTTTAAAATAATAAAAATAATTATTATATTATATCAATATATTATTATAATAACCATTAGCCCCCGTTAAAACTGGAACATTTTCAGTATCTGAATCACTGTCTGAACTATCTGAACTTGAGCTACTTGAAGTAGAATCACTAAGAGCACCTCCATCACTGTCCGCAGTTACAGAAGATTTAACAGCTGATTGAGTATTAGTTACGGAAAATGACTTTACAGGCGCAGAAGAATTGGTAGTCGGTAATGATCCAGACGATGTTAAAGGACAATCATCAATATCAGAACTAATCATTGGCAAACTAGCCAGAGTTGACGATGCCACTGATGGCTGTTGCACTGGTGAACTAAAGTTCTGCGTTTTTAGTACGTTTAGAAAAAGATCTTTGTGAACCTACAGAAATGCTATCTCCTATCTGATTTTGAATATGTTATGGAAATTAATATTTCAAACAATTTTTTCTTACACATATAATCAGTTTCCAAGTCTAATTTCCGAGATCTTTGCAAAAAACTGCCAGAACTAGCACATTGAACTTTCCTTATCTGTGACATATGCAATTTTAATTGACATATTATATATTATTCATAAGTAACCGACACATTTGTTGTCATATTATATATTATTCACAAGTAACCGACACATTTGTTGTCACATAACAGACATACCAGAATTCACTGTGAAACCATCAGTTGTTTGCAAACATCTTGGAAACTAGACTGACAAACATACACAAAAAAAGTTGTTTGAAATATCGATTTCTCTTTAATATACTCGAAAATCATCAAAATCTGAGAGGAAGTATTTTTCTACAGGTTCATCTTAATGTATTATTATAAAATTACTATATAATTAAAGTTATAATTAAAGTTATAATTAAAGTTATAATTAAATGTTATATAATTAAAGTTTAATACAAAATATTATTTTACATTTCATCAAAGTATTCCAGGTTTCATTTTCTTTTATCAAAATAAATTGTTACTTATTTGCTCTCGTTGATATTAAAAAATGCTTGTACCTATTAGTTGAAGTGACAGGAGGACTTTTGCCATATGGCGATACTCTAAGGGGACTACACTGTTTCGGATGTAGTTGGGCAGTGGGTTCTCTCCTTTTCCCACTTGTCACTTTTGTTCTTCCAGTTGCCCTACCGTGAGTGGGACTTCTCTTCATTTCTACAGGAGTTATGGGCCTACTGTTACTATTTGCTCCAGAAATTCCCAAGTGCACCTGTGACTTTGGTTCTGTTCTAAAAAAAATACGACATAAAATGTAAACATTTGATGCATTTTACAAAAAATAAAATTACATACCGGGTCTTCTTTACTTGAATATTCGCCGACAACTTCTCCAATGTAATTTCCCCTGTCACCCTGTCGATTATCAAGACACATTCCTTGTGATAAGGTCTTTGAGAGCCTTTGAATACCGTATGAGGGATCCCGGCGCCATCTAAATGTGGCACGGTAACTGTCATCATGTTGTTTACTCCAACGTCTACCTTTGCTATTTTGGAAACATCAACGCTCGCTGGTTTGAAATCATCTAAATTGTTAATAACTGTGGTTACATTTCTGACTATGAGTTGATTACATTTTGAATGTTATTTGTACAAGCAGCATTTAATATTCAATGTAAACAAGTTACTTATCCAATGACACTGTGTGAATTAGAATTACTATTGAGATATACTTAGATTAGAAAACAAAGGAATTTGTCCACTAACATTTCAAAGTGTGAAAAGCCGTTGATCTGTTATTGGTAAATGTAGGGCCCAACTTCAGTTCTTTAATCTCCGGGCCCAAACCGAGCTGCTGCGCCATCATGTCACGCCCTATGCCTTGGAAATTCGTATCAGCAACAGAAGTGACCGATTTCATTGCGCACGGCTTTTTGCGTAAATCTCCCTTTTGATATTCGAGCTGTCGACCGTGATTGATCGTTGTTTTACTCGCTAATTTGCCAAAATATGGCAGGGACGCGCATTTGTATTTCCTCCGTAACAGCTGTTACCCCGTACTGTTCTGTTACGATCGATTTGCCTGCACACTCGTTCGTTCTGTGCAATAATTATCGTCGAGAGCCGTGTTTTTTTTTAGCTAGCAATAAAGCTCAGGTGACACGTGAGAGCCAAGCGAAAATACACAATACGTGAGAGCACAGCTCACCACAATACTATTCATTCATTGATCTAGTTCGTCCGTGTGTCCGCGTTCATGAAGACCGCGCTTAATTTATTTATTTGACAACTGTTCGAAAACACAGAAATCGGGAAACAGCGATTCGATCACACCGACTGCCAATCAATTCGATTGAAATTTAAGGCGGTTAATCTCAGACTCCAAATGGTACTATCACAGCAAACGTCCTCTGACTGAATCGAAGATTCAGTTTCCAGTACACTGCACTGATATAGAACCTGCATATAGATAGGCCACTACCTGAATTATATTACTAGAACCACCTGAAAAATGTCTGACGGACATGATGTACAAATGCATGAAGTACTGCATTTATTTAAATAATAAATCTCTTTTTCAATATATACGAAAATCCAAAGAGTTTTATGTAACTTTCAAGATATTTTATTCAGGGATGTAAATTTTCGATGTTACAAATTCGCGATGTCACTCAATTCTAGTGACTTTTCAATATCCCGTCACCGTTCACTCATGGTTCTAGGGAATTTCACAATTCGAAATGCTCGCGAATTCAAAATGCGTAGACACCAAGCACCGAATTACAATCAATTAGATTTACATTTACAGTTCGCTCAGCGTCAAAACCATGAAAATTTCTACGAAGCACAAAGAATATTGGCTCAAATCGGTGCTTGAAATCTCATAGTGATAGCAAAGTTCGTCGATAAAAAATCGCTCAAATATGTACGAGACGACCAAGCTGATAACGTTGTAATTACTGTTTCTTAGGCCGACCAACGTGATCATCAACAATTGTAGGGTGGTGGTGACATTCATGAACAACTGATGCCTCCTTATTTGACTTTGTTTTCGCTTTGGCTGCAGATAAAAGAATATTGGCAGTATGCCCAAAGAGAGTAGCATGAGCCAAACTTTCTCACTGATCCCATATCCTTGCAAGATACCAGCAGTGAACAACGCCAATGACATAATGTCAACGATCATAGAGTACCAATCGTAGAAGATCCTTAAGTACTTTGCTATATTGGTGGCTGATGTAAGAAACGGAGTTCCTGGAAGCAACATTCGCTAAGGATAATATGCTCTACATAACACATATTATGAGTGCTGTTTTTTACTACGCCTCATAGCGTGAACTAAGTTGTTCTTGAACACAAAAGCTGCATGTATCTCTCTAAACCTAGAGTTTCTAGAAGTGTTACGAGAAAGACGAACTCTTTTTGCTTTTCTCCTATGCTCTTTAAATTTCTGAGCAGGAGGAAAAGAACATGGAACGTGACAGTTTCTAATTTTTGTATGTGAAGTACATATAATCAGTAATTTCGCTATTGATTCAAAAATAACTAGTTGGAACTTGTGAGAAATAATATAATTAATGGACAGTTTTCCTGGCTGAAATAAAAGTTTAATAAAACAATTTGCATTTTCTTTTTTACTGAAATTTCTACGAAACAGCTAGTATTGAGGTAACATTGTATATTTTACTGCAAAATTAACTTTTAGCTGAAGAATCAGAATCGGTTACAAAAAGGAAAAAGTCTATATTTTATACAGATTATTTATTTCTTCAAATTGTTACAACTATAATGCTAGGATGCTACAGAATATGAGTGGGTTTTGTTATTAAATGATCAATCTGCATGAAAAAAGGGTATCTGCAATGCTGTGATAAGCAAAATTAGAAAATTATAAGCATGCAAAATGTAAATATCTACTGTACTACTTCTAGTAATGTTCAAATGTATACTTAAGCAAAATGTGTGCCAACTAAAAAATATATTACTATGTAACTGCATATTATAGAGTGACATAGGAATTTTTGTTACTCATTTCCTTTAGAAACAAGCGCACTGAATTGTGCTATTATTTCTCATCTGTTCCAACAAGACAAAACTTTTACAAATAATAAAAAGTATTACTTCTTTGTCTGTAGTTTTACATTTAAAAGTCAAGTATAATACCCTTACGTAGTTTCATACCAACTAATCCTCTGCATGACCCCCACTAATATATAAGATGTACTTTTAGGGGGCTCTGTACAGATAATATTGCTTTAAAAATATACTAGGAAAATGCCAAGATGCAAAATATATACAGTTGTCAATGGAATACATTCTTACCAAACCTGAGTGCTCCCAGTATGGAGTGCGAAAGCAGAATTTGAAAGGCACGAAATGACCAAGTGTTTGTTTTATCGTACTCATTACCAAGAGTTCTCATGCAACCAATTGTCACGAAAAGTTTCGCTAGATGTGCAAGAGTGCTGCTTGGATGAATCATGGCCCTTTTATTTAAAGACTACTTTCTGGCTTGATGTTCAAGTTGCCGGAAACTTCCATGCGATGACAATTAGAATATCTTCTCGTCACGAGGAAGTGTCTCTACATTTCACTCATCAATGACATTCAAAAACGTAAGATTCTTTTACGTTCTGTTTAATATTCGAACGAGGTTATGTACACTTGGATCCGTACCGAATATGCATTACTTCTTAACGACTGATGCGATCTATACTTAAACGAATATCATTCCGAATTTGTTTAACTTTACCAAAATGCAAACTTCTGTATAGACAGCGGCAGGAATATTGTACTCTATTTAAATAGTTCAACGCGTATACGTATGTATGTTGCTTGTGCCTCGAAATAGTTTCGTCACATATTTTGAGTATCATGCTATATTAACTAGATAAAAGTCGAGTATATTCAATTACAAACTTGGACGTTTTTTCAAATATTCTTTTCAACTTTCGACATGAGATCTATTTGAAAATACAAGTTCGATTGCAGAAAAGAAAAGTGATTCCTCAAGAACTAAACAAAGGAAAATCTCGTAACTCGTGAAGATAGTGTAATAAGAACTCAGTTTACATATACATATATGTATATTTCATAATAACGTATAAAAATATCCGTATTTTGCATACAATGTGAATAAAATTATAATTATAAGAGGAAAGTTAGTACAAATAAGCTACAGTTGTGTATAAAAAAGAACATAAAGGATTGAATTGGCAAACACAAGCGTTGGCGTCAGATCAAAAAGTTTTTTAAGTAAATAGAGAGACTTTTATGCAAAACGGAAAAAAAGAAAGAATGGAAGTGCATGATGGAGGTCAATGTCTTTCCCTCGTTCGAAACGACATGACTAATACATCATCGATGCGCGTTGACGCTTCTGCTAAAAGTTTTGCAGCAGTACTGCAGTATTTTTACCCTTGACAACTTGTCGAGTAATAGCGGCAAACGTTCGTGCGCGCACGACGTGGAATCATTACTTTAAAGCCTTATGGGAACTTCGTGCCATTGGAAATTCGAATTTCATTTGTACCAATGCCTTTCGAGCAAGATTTTATTGAAGCAAGATTTTATGATCGCAGCGATGTAATAATTCATTCAATTTTATTTTTGCAATACTTCGAACAAAAGGCATTAATTCCTGTGCGCGCGCGCGCGCGCGTACACATGTGAATACGCGAAAAGGATCGTTCAAACATGTTTCCTCAATTTATTCAATTTTTTACATAAGCGAGAGTGCAGAATAATAATTTAAAAGGTACGAAAACGACGCAACTGTTAATATTTGATTTCGAACGACACTTCGTTTATGAATTCCTACGTACCATCAAGTAACTGCTGCCATCTATCACGCAAAGTGAGTTCATGAGTACTTGGTAGGTCAAAATTGCACGAAATTGCACCTACCGAAATGCAGGTAAAATCTTACATTAAATGTAATAAAATAATTATAATATAAATTTTAAAATAATTATATATACATCGCATCTTACATTAAATGTAATAAAACAATTATAATAATATAAATTCTAAAATAATTATATATATCGCATCTTACATTAAATGTAATAAAATAATTATAATATAAATTCTAAAATAATTATATATATTATTCTAAAATTTATTAAAATTTTGAACATATGTCCATCGAAACAATGCTCATACATGTAACAGTTTTGTTTGATTCAACTATTAAATTTTTCAGTAATCTTATGGGAAATGAATTTCAGAGGTTTACGGAAAGGTAAATACGTATTATAAAACAATAATCTTGTCTCAATACGTAATTTAAGTATAATATTGACATTAGCCAATGATATATGATTTGCACAGTGTGCAGTATAAATAAAACTCTCATTCACAAAAAGCCTTATCCAGTTTCTGAAGTCTGGAAATCAATTTCCTCTTAAATTTAATATTATATTAATAAGGAGATTTGTAGATTAGTTCATAAGTGACAATACAGTTTCCAAACACGATTTTATCATCTCCCTTTGGCAAACAACATGACTAAACCATAAGTTTTCGCAATAATGGAAACGCTCACACCCATGTTATGCCTCGAAATGTTAATAAGCTACGACCTTTCGTATTCCGTATTGGTTTACAAGCGATTTCAGATAACCGTTTCCTCTGCAGGTAACTACTAAAAATAAAGTTTTGCGATATTTTTACATTGGGCACCAGAAATGCTATTTATACTTAACTGTATAACTCGTTTTAAAGTAAACTATAATTTGCAGTTCTTACAAATTCCAAGTCACTGTCACAATTATAAAAATTGGTCTATGAAAAATAAGAAAGATATTCTTCCATAGATGGAACATGTGTCACTGCGATAATACGAAAATAAACTCTCTCTTGCTGACGTGAATTTTTCTTATATAATTGTCCTTCGAGCTTAATTTTTTTGACACAATAATGATTACGATTTTTCCAGTTTTCTAATGCAACATTTTAATTACACGCCCATTATTCAAACTTTGTTCCCTTTGTTCTGTCATGAGTCAGGATTAGTCATTGCTTGATGATTAAAATTACAACTGCTATTGCAATTGGGTTACGTGGCAGAAACAACTGAAATCACCGAGTTTTTGTTTCTTTTTTTTTTTCCTAGTTTACCAATGTCGACGATACGCGTCTACATATTTCAGATTTCATCTTTTATTGTTCGTACAGTGCGATGCCTGATTGTACGTCATAATTACATTAATTACAAAGTAAAAAGAAAAAAAAGGAAGATATAAAATCTTTATTATATTACATTGTATTATATATCTTAATACACATGAATTACTCGCTGCATAAAAGAAAAACAATAAGTTTAAGAAATAACAGAAGTTTAATGATATCAAGGAGGATATAATCTGTTATTAATTAGTCATTCTGTGGGAACGTACGTACGTATATTTTTTCCAATAGTACTTGGAGATGTTAATTTGGATATTGCAAAGTAACGTTAATAAATACATGTATATATAACACGGTATACAGTTGTATTTGCATTCTTTGAATTCATAGTACGTATATCCTGCTCTTTTTTTTTTTTTTTTTTTTTTTGAAAGCGATAAGAATGCAAATGACATCGAATAAATGTGTGTAACATTTCCTTGCGTAACTCGATGCATCATATCGTCTCAAACTTAATGGTATTATTAATATTAATATCATCGTATTTACGTTGCTTAAGAAAATTCGTCGAAGTCAATAATCGACTTACCTCGTTTCAAAGTACAGATATTACCATCACTTCAAGATCAAGATTAAAATACATCCTAAACGAATGATTTTTATCAATGTAAACGCAACGAATGAAATTTCGATGTAATCAGGATATCAAAGTTACTGATCAATCTTTTAACTGATATCAGTAATAATTTAAGATCTTGGCAGAATTGTAGAATGCGAAATACTAAATACTAAAACATTTCGCAACACTTGAAAAAAAATTTATTATTTCACTCAAAAGCGGCCAACACGTTGCGATGCACACGTGTATGAATTTTCAGGTTATGTATCAACTTTCATGAAACAGCGATGGAATTGGGGCTTGCTCGTCAATCTAGGGCGATATACTGATTTCTGTATCGATGTAAACTCGATTTTCAAATCGATACGCCGATGTGAGTTTAACACTGCGTCGTGAAACTTGAGAATCGATGAGAGGTCATACGGTAGGTTACCTTAATACTGCAACTAGGAAATTTGTGAGAAACCAATGTTCGAATTTTATATGTTTTCCCCGAGTCTTTTTTTTTTAGCAAAATTAACTTTTATATACTCGTAATAAATTTTATTAACGTTAACTTTTATATACTCGTAAATAAATTTTATCACTCATAATAAATAGCTTCTAAGATTTCTAATTAGTAAAGTACATAAAATAACTTTTATATATTCGTAATAAATTTTATTAACGTTGACTTTTATATACTCGTAATAAGTAGTTTTTAAGATAGTTTCCAATGTTTCTCGTGATGAATGAAATGAATATTTATGATAAATATTTATGATAATAGTTTAATAATAATTTTATTATAAAAAACGTTTCATTATAAGAAACATATTACGGCATTACGGCAACAACAGGTCAATAGTTCTAATGTCAAGGAGCTTTGTATGTAATTGACAATCTTGCAAGTTTCAACGAGTCATTCCCTACTTTATCTTCCTTTTTTTTTCTAATCATTCCTGTTTTACCGTCTGTTATCGTTTCCCGAATTTGTTAATCTCGGCTCAAATTGAAAGAAAATCTGAAAAAATAGTTCGCTAGCATTCTCATTAGATGAGGACAATCGGACGATTGATTTCCAAGAACGTGACTCACGGTTTATCTTCGTTTTCAGAAGCGAAGGTTGCAAAAGCAAATTTAATCTCGCAGAACTGATACACGCGCCAGGCAGAGACGTTTATCGGTTTGTTCGAGTGTTTGTGTAATTATCGACGAGCGAAGGTGTGAAACGACGACGATACACTTTACTTGCAGAAATTTACTAAAATTTACTAAAAATGAAAAGAGAAGAAAAAAGAAGAAAAAAATGAAAACACAAGAGGGAAAAGTCATGATCTTGATAGGGGATCAGATCTCGAGATTTGGTCAACCTAAGCACGCAACACCTCATTCTTGGTGTTACCATTCTTGATGATTAGCCCTCTTTCCTTTTAATTGATCACTGATCTACTATCTGGCAAATTGTATATTACAACTTTTCACATGTTTAACGTTACGTTGAATTTTTTTTATTTTTAGATATAACATTATATATATAATACATTAATTATATATATATATATATATATATAATAGATATAATATAGATATAATATTTTTAGATAGCATGGGTGTCCTTGTTGCTCGAATATTTATAATATGGATAATAATCCGACGATAAATAATACGAATAATAATCCGACGATGTCCACAATGAACAAGTTCGTCTTCCGGAGTTTGAGATTGTAGAACAAATTTCCACGGAATTTCTTTTTCCTTCAGCGGAGGAGGTGCTCCTTCGCGTTTTAATGAAACAATCGAGGAGAAATTTAATGAATTCCGCGCTCGCGGATCTTGGAAACTACGTGAAATCGTTCATATTTTGTCGGTTAGTATCTGATTCAACGCGCTCGTTACAGTGAAAATCGGCGGGGGGAGGGGGGAGGAGGGGGGGTGGAAAATTCTCTCGAGTTTCTCGGATGTCTCTGTCCCGCTTCGTTGGATCCGTCCCGGATAGTCGCGCACACTCGTGACTTCACTGGATGCGACGACTTCGTCGAAGTCCGTGGATTATTTCGTGTTTCCAACTTCGCGAAATTTTTCAGCTGTTCACGAGCACTTGTTCTCGGGCACTTGAAATTTGGAGACTCAAACACTCGAGTATCCGAGTTGCTTGGGTGAAGGGGTGGGGAGATGTTCGAGTGCTCAGGCCCTTGAATAGAGAATTCAACTACGTATTCTGACCTTTCAGAAAGCGAAGCAGCTCGGAGAGCTCGACCGTGTTTCTTCGATTATTTTAACCTCTTGCGCTGGAATGACGTGCCACGCACGTCGAGAATTTTTTGTCCCAAAACTGCAATAATATTTCTAAGTTTTAAGTATATTTAAGTATAACCCAGGCAAAACAAATAATAAACTTCTCAATAATTTCTATCTAGTGATATCATACCGACGAGTTCAAAAAGAAAGCGTTAAATTATTGTATACGGTTTGGTCACTCGTTATGGTCCGCAATCAGCTGCCAGCGCAACGTGGTTAACCTCTTTGCGCTGGAATGACGTGCCACGCACGTCGAGAATTTTTTGTCCCAAAGCTGCAATAATATTTCTCAGTTTTAGGTATATTTAAGTATAACCCAGGCAAAACAAATAATAAATTTTATCTTCTTAATTAATTTCTACCTACAGTGATATCATACCGACGAGTTCAAAAAGAAAGCGACTATTTATTGTATACCGTTCGGTTACTCGTTATGGTCCGCAATCAGTTGCCAGCGCAAGTGGTTAATACTGGAACTAGCGATCAAAACGATCAATTTATTATAATTTTTGTCGAAGCAGTTTCTCGGCTCCGGACTTACTAGTTATGTTGCATTTTCAGAGGTCAGGATTTTTCTAGAGCGATATGAAAGTTTATATTTTTCATTGTTGGAAACTTTTCGTCATTCTAATTTCTCTGGTTTTTTAGTTACTTTTTAGTTTCAATGTTAAATAATCTTCGAACGTCTTCTTTAAACATCAGGTTAATCCTGGATCCAGCGTGTCGTAAATTTTTGCGCGAACGTACAACGTAGTCAAACATTTACCAGCGACCTTGCGTTTGATTAAATAAATAAAAAGGAAATAATAAACAATCAAGAGCCTGGTACCTAGAGCGTAAAAATTAGAAAAAAATCATTTACTTTGCCGAGCGGACAAAGATATTTGGATAATTTTGGAAAATATATATGTACGTATGTACGAGAGAGATCAACCGATCACGTTTTGTTACGTAGGGAAGATACACGAGGACAAAAAGTGTCCAATTTTGTCGTCTAGATTTTCTTTTTTCTAAAACGTCAATTCGATCTCGTGAAAAATCGCCCTCCCCTCCCCCCTCGACTACCGAAATACGAAACGTGTACCGCGATACCTGGATTAACGTGTCGCGTAATATAGATGAGAGATCGATGTCCAAGCACAGCGATAGCCGTGTAATGCATTCTCTCGCGAGGTGGGTGTACCCGATCGATGTATCCCGTTCGAATCAGTCCTTTCTATCGTGTTATTTCGTTCCGCGTATCCAGGACACAATTGCCGCGAAAACAAACAAAATGGAAAAAACACGGTGCACCGTACGTATATAGGATCGACATTGGAACATCCGCCAGACAATTATCTCACTCGTTTATTTTAATCTACTGGAAATCAGTTTGAAATAACAACTCATTGTCGGTTGTCAAACGAGAAGAACAATGGCTGTGTCCTTCAGTCTTCTGTCGATCTATAATAAGAATTCGTCTATCTTCGTAAGAATATAGAACAGTGGTTCCCAATCTTTTTTTAGCTATGCAGCTAACCTAAGCAATCTCTACAATCCTAATGCCCCCCATCCCTGTGACGTGTAATTTTTATTATTCGAAAGATGAATTTTTTTGACGTGGAAGAAGTTTAAAAGACCATTGATGCGTTGAATGCTATGGGGATCACTCCATGTGCCAGTAGCGCCACCGATGACCAGCAATACCAAGGTTAGTACAGGATGGTCATCACTGGAAGACTGAACGATGTAAAAATAAGTTTCACAAACGCGTGTTTTTAAAATTTTTTATTACTTTATTATTTGGAAATGTAATTAATGGATTTTTTTCAGTATTGCGTGTGAAAAACAACATTCCTCAAATGGACTACCATTTTGAAAATGAATAAATTATGAGCTGTAACGCATTCAACTTGGTCAAAACAAGCTTCCAAAGAACATGGCAGTCGTGAAAGAAAAAGATCAGAAGGTCAAATTTTCATTCAAAGAGATGCAGGAAATTCATTCTCGAATTGCCCTCTTAGAAAATCAAATTGCCTCTCCTCCCCAGTGGGACCCACGGTTGGGAACCACGGATATAGAAGAACGAGGAAACGAGATACAAGTAACGATCTGTTCCTCTCGGAAAAAGAAAAAAATTAGCTTGGCATTGTGAGCGAACGCCTCGCGACACGCCAGGCTCCCGTCGGTACGTGAAAGCGGATAGAAAACGATAGAAAAATAAAAACGCACACAAGAGGGAAAGGGACGGCTTGTCTCTCGGGGCGTGCACGCATGGAAAAGTGTGCATTTGCGGGTAGGAAACTGGAAAAGAAGAAAGTGACGATGGTAAACTAGTCGCATACACGGCGCGGCGACGTATGCATAAGCGAAGGAGGAAAGAAAGAAAACAAGAAGGGAGGAGTCTCGAGTCTCTCAAGAGTACACGTGATGGTATATCGTTTACACGCGCGGCGAGAACACGATCTGTCCTCTATGACGCGACGAAGAGAAAACACAAGATAGTGGTTTCCATTTCAGGTACTTTAATAAACATGTACAGTTGAACGTATTTCCGTCGAACGTATTATTATTATTATTATTATTAATTATTATTATTAGTTGATGATATATGTAGATACATATACATATATATATATATATATATATATATATATATATATATCATCTTTTGAACACGGGCGGACTCTAGAGCCATTTTACAATGGACCAAGAAACACAGTGAAATGATAAATTCGACCTCGAACCCGCCTAGTACGCGCTCCATTAAATTAATAAATAATTATAATTAATAATATTATAATTGGCAATGTTTCGCGTGAAAGTTACAGCAGGTGACACCACTGTCCGGTTCTTTTTCTCGCTGTTGTTCCTTTCGTTCTTTCTTTTCTTTTTTGTTTGTTTTTCAACTTCATATCTCCGCAAATTGACACCTAAAAAAAAAAATCGCGCGCTTGTTGCTCGTTAAAAATTTAGAAAAAGATGAGAAGGTGAAACTTTGTCGAAACGCATCCACTTTCATTGATTGATCTCCTGCAGGCTTTTTCTGTCGGAATACGATTCGAATATGCGATCAAATTCACTGAAAAGTATCAATAATACAGAAGCGCACAGAAATTCGACTTCGGCGGATATTCGTGCTGGCAAAGCCGACATTCAGCCAATGCTTCTAATTAGGCATGCGTAAATTTCCTAAATCTGTCTGATTAGGATAAATTATACGGTGAAAAACGAATGAGTCACGCTAATTGCAAGTAAAATTTCGTAAAAGACAGTGTCAATGTCAAAGAGATAAAAAAAAGATCTAATACAGCGGTTCCCAAACTGTGATACCCTTGGGGAGTGGGGGATAAATAATATTGGCGGAGGACCAAAAAAAAAAAGAGTCAAAATAAAAACACAAAGACAAAGTTATAGAGTTTTGATTTACAAAGAGAGACTTATTGTTTTAATGCTGTTTTAATTTGTTTTGATGTTATGTTAGGCTGTTATAAAAAAATTGAAATAAATTGTAAAATCGAAGATCAAAGCCTACAAAAGATTGGGAACCGCTGTTCTAATATATTCTAATTACGAAACTACAAATGTCCCTACGATTATCAATAAAAATAATTTTACAATTATCCAGACCAAATATGTATGTACGCAATCAGTGAAAAATACACGAACGTCTGCTCAGTTCTTTATGCACACACAGATGTCGCACGTGCATACGTGTACGTACACATGCACCAGAAGCGCTACACTCATATCCACACCCATATACATATACACAACTTCGTTGATATACATATCCACGCTTCAGGCTCCGCCAACGAACGGTAGATATACACATATTACTCTATCAAATATTACATCAGGCTATTGATTTCCTTGACAGAATGTACACAACGTTCGATCGTGGCGTTCCAACGTTATTTGGCAGTAAAGAAATTAAGGGAATTGTGTTGCACGCACTTAGAACGACAATGCGAATGTCTCTTTCATATGTATCTAGTAGTCGTTATTTACAAAGCAAAGAAGCCCATTTGCAAAAGATGGGAGGATCAACAATTCGCCGTCTAGACTATCGAAACTCGAAAAGGAAAATAAAGAAAAAAAAAAAAACAAAGATAACTTCACACAAGGTTTCTACTCGACAGAATGAACGAGATCTTCGTGTGTATTTACGCACATACTGTATTCGGTGAACGAAAGTTCGCGTGGAGTCGTTGATTCGGAAAAGCATTAAAATTTACCAAGATAAGTAACAAGTGTTCTGTTTTATTAGTGATAAAAATTTTTTACAATCTCCTTACCGCTACTCTTCGAAACTTGCTTTCTCCCCCGGTACACAGTTGAGCTTCTTTTTTTTTACAATTCGATTTGCCGTGATCGTAAAATCACGCACCCCTGTACATTATACTATGTTCGACGGTCGCCATGTTAGTTTCTGCCTTAACACATCCGCCACGAGTATGCATGTATTGTACATTTCTTCAATATTTGTACAATAAGAAATTTTCGTAGTGTCGCGAGAGGTTAGGTCTACGTTGGTAGCCGTTGACCGTCTGAAACTATCACAAAGCAATAAATCACGCGGCGCGGCCCCAGGCAGAGCGAATTACCATTAGAAGTGAAAAATTACGGTAAGACTAATGTACGAGCCACCAGCGAGCTCGTATATCGCGGCGAAAGTGTTAATCAACGTTACGGCGGAACATTACCGCTGTGTAGTCTCTCTCTCAAATCGAAACTATCCCTCTGTGCAAACGCTGTACACATTCTCCTGCAACCGCGCTTATGCATGCCATTGCCCCGCTTTATCGTCTCATCGAAACTGGATGGAAAGGAAAACAGAAGCGGATTCGCCTTTCGTTTATTTTGGCCTGCTTCAGAGCTTTCGTACTCGTGCAGCGTTTGAAAAAGAGTGACAAGAAAATTAAGAGACAGATCAAAGAAAAAGTAAAAAAGAAGAGGAAAATGATTGCTTTGTACAATATATACTTTGATTTATCAACACACTGCCGACCGCGTGAATTCCAGCGGATGTTCGCAATCTTAATTGATTAACGAACGAGCACGATATTTTATGCGTACATTTGTTCCTTCCACTTCAAAATAATCATTATATCGGGTTTAGATTAACGCATTCGCGACCGATAACGCAGTCCTTCAAATTCTGAGTGCCGGTAACGTAGTACCACGGCATTTGAAATTCGTTAACATCGATAACGTAGGCTTACTTCATATCAAAATTGGCGAGATCTGATAGCCGCGAGAGTTATACAAGGTGGATCAAAAATCGCTTTCAAAAAAAAGAACACAAATTTGCGAACGCTTTAGCAGTCAACATTCGAAAGAAATAATTTTTAAAACATAATGAAACGGTCGTGTTTGAACTTGAATTTAAATTAATAAAATTAGATTTTTCATATGTTTTAATGTATTATAAAAAAAAAAAAAAACAGGCAAAAAACTTTTGACCCATCACACATGGTTGAATACAATTTTCATTTGTCTAATAAATAAGTGAACGATAATGCCGCAATTATCCAAACTATAATTACAACATCGCTGAATATAGTTGACATAGCAGTATCAGGTTTGCAAATTGAACGTAATAACGTTGCTTATATAGCAAGATTATTTATCAACCGTTTTTTTCACTCAAAATTATCTTCATTTCAAGTTTTTATTAAGTTATGCATATTTTTTACACATGAATCACTTGGAAAGATACCCTTACTATCTTTTTAAATGATTCATAAAAGAACGAGGAAGTAGGAGATAATTTTATCAATAACGTCTGACTATTCCTTGCGATAGGTATTTAGTTGCAAATTTTTTAAAGTTATATCAGCGGTGTTCAGCCTGCAATCGCCGATCGCGAATGTATCAAAAAACCAAACGAAATACCAAGCGAAATTTGGGAGGGGGGGGGGATCTGTTCCGGTGCTCGCGTGCATACTTTGGAGAGATCTCCCTGGCCAATCGACAACGCGTTCAGGAGTCTGAAGATATCACAGTACGAGAAAAGGAACTGAAAATAGTTCTTAAACGCCAGGATAATGAACACTTGTCACCGCAGAAGAATACCCGCAGATTATCAAACGAACGTATAGTGATCTTATCGACAGGCAGCGTGTCCGACGATCAGCTCCACTCGCTCTACTCGCTGATCAATCAACAAGCAATTACGCGCGATTGATTTTTCTCGATCGCGTTCTAAATTTATCTGCGTTCACGGCGTTCAATCAAAACGAAGCTACGTAGTATGTATGTACAGCAGAGCCCAATAAGTAAGAGTGCAGTATGCATTTCCCCGCGGATCACAGATTGAAGTGTCGATGAATCATCGATTGCTGCCTCTCGACAAATGCTGAATCCATATTCATGAGAACGAGACCTCCTTCTGCACCCCTCACCCACGCCGCAAACTGGACACTTGTCGCGTCCGACGCTAGTCGGCGCAACGAGCGCACGCACACGCACAAATGCAAACAAAACGTACGTTCGGTAAAAACGTTCTTGCAGTTCTTGTCTTCTCTCCCGTTTCAACGTTTTCAGCCCGTGAGATCCGTGAAAGAATGTACAAATTCGAGATGAAACGCACTGTACAACGATGCCTTTGATACATATTACAGAGCAAGTCTTCCGAACATGAATGTCCAATGAAACTGGACGCCCACGCGCGTAATAACGCGATTTGAAATCCTCTTAACTGTGGCTTACCATCAATGACGGTAATAGGATCGAATCGAGAGGTCGCTGGATAATCCGAGCGTGCGCGCGCGCGAACAACTTTGGGAAGCTAAATTGGACAGTTAATTAGGAATTGTATCGTCGCACGGTGGCCCGAAAAGCGCGTTTTTATGGCCGAGAAAGTCAATTTCACTGGTGTTTCGATGAAATTTCGTTTCCAACGAAACAAGAATCCTTTCAAACTGTGAAATTCAAAATGTTATTCGTTTCAGGTAATTACGCGAATAAGTACAACGTGACGTGAGATCGAAATTTTGAAAATCAAGCCAAATGAAGATAATTTTTTTAATTACTAATTGTAGAATTACAGCTAAATAATTGGTTTAAATTATTGTTTTACCCCTGTTCAATTGTATCTAAAGCGTATTTTAATCAAGAATATTGTTTATAGCAATTCGAAATTTGAAAATGGTTTAAAAAAAAAAATGATTTACCAGTGTTACGTGAAATAATTGTCAAGAAGAGTATAGAAATTTTGTACAACCTTTAAATGGACACGTATTTTAAGAAGTAGAAACCCTGGACGCCTGGACACATAATCACGCTTCAGTCTTGAACTATCATTGTCATCATAATTTTCCAGTTATTTCCGATGATCTGACAAAAACTTGGAATGAAAATTAATTAAAATTCTTTAAAAGTCTTCCACAAAAAAGTTCGAAGAAAAAAAATTTTATTTTCGCAAAAACTCGAGGTTACCTTTATCTTTTAAACGTCGTTACATATTTTAAATTTGACAACGTTAAAACTGACGTCGAAACGAATTCAACACCGGGTGAATTCAACTTGGATGTGTTTTATTTGCGACACTTGACACGCCTGCATTATACATCTAATTATAGAGGACACTGTTCCCAATTTATTCAAACGGCCTCCCGAGGCCGCAAGGTTGAAAATCGAATCGTTCAAATTCACAGCGATTCGGGAGGGAATGTTTCGTATCGAGCAAAGTATACAAAGTCGAAACAAAAGGAACGGAGAGGAATCGCGAGTCAAGTATCCGCGATCGAATTTTTTCGCGTGGGTATTTCAGGAATTGGCGTGAATTGGCGCGAATCGATGTTAGTAAAACGCTCGAACGTACCGAACGACCTGAAAACACTCGATTAGAAACGATGGGGATCTAAGTTGCTCGCAGCCGATAAAGCGCGTGGGCGTCGCGATTGAAGGTGAATCGTTTCCTCCCTTTGAAGAGACTGTAAATCTCGGCCGAGGGAGCAACTTGGGCATTAAGTTCCCCCCTAAACGAAGCCAAACCTTTAAAAAAAAAAAAAAAAAAAAAAAAAATGGTCCGTGAATGAAGAAATGACACATTTACAAATGCGTGAACGCGAATAACGTCTCGAGCGAATGACTAGTCACGCTGAACGAGGAGTTCGTACCTAAACAATATACCAGGTGGCGCAAAAAGAAAACGCTATAAAAATATAGACTTAAGTAAACGGAACGGTAAGTCTTTGATGTTCTTTTATATACACAGAATTGTCAATGATGCCGATATTATTAATAATTCTGCCCATGTCTTATTATCAATAATATCCGTTAATACTATGCGTTAACAATTATACATTATACGCGTGTGTACAACAGCCGGACGATCTGTGCGCGAAATGACAATGAACGATGGACAAACATGGGCAATACTATTAAAGAGAGAGAAAAAAAAAAAGAGACTTTGAACGACGGTAGTATTAACAGCGATAGTGCGAGTCCACGAGTCGCTTCGCGCCACACCACAGGCGAAAACAAATTAATCGATAAAGTGTATGACCGTCGACGCAGCGACGTTTCGCGATGACATATGTATATTACATAAGGCGCGGAAATCCTCTATTTAAGCAGATCACAGCTGCTTCCGCCTGGCCACATTTTGGATCTCTCGTAAGTAGTGTATATGTCCTTTCCTCCGTCGTACACGCTTACGAACTATACTGGTCGATTTTTCACTTTTTGTCCTTTTTCTTTTTTTTCTTTCTTTTTTGTTTTTGTAGAAAGACACAACCAACAACGAAAATTCAATACGACGTTCTAGGGACGCCCATCAGCCCCACTCGAGTTTAAATTTGAGTGAAATTTTCGCGAGAGTACACACAAACACACATACACATACATACATTTACAAGCTGCAAATTTGTTCGGTCGAATCGTCGTCTTAAATTTTCTTACACGCTTCGAGTTCTTTTTTTTCCTTTTTTCTTTGTTCGAAGAATACATCGCCGTCATGCCGCCAATTCGATCTTTTATGTACATACGCAAGACACATTGTTTAGGCAAAAAAGAGGACAACGCGCGAAATAAAAATCTTGGCCGAATCACAGTTAACACGTTGACAGTCACGCGCTTTATATAGTGCGCTTAGGGAGCCACAATAAAATTTCCAATATTCTTAGGATATAACGATGAATTATCAAACAATATGACGAAAGAGGAGAATATTCTTATTAATGGTGTATTTATTTCGTTAGTGGTCACTCGTGACCACCGTGGCGCTGCGGTGCATGTAGTTTTCTTACTAGACAATTTCACGAAGATGATCATGAATTTAAAAAAAAAAAAGAGAAATCACTATTGCCGATTACTGGTGATAGTCAATCTGTAAAAATTAATAATCGTGGAGTTGAAAAAAGACATTTCGCTACAACTGTCGCGTCGGCTGATAAATCGGTACACATTTTAAACAGATAGAAATATCAGTTCCGAAAGTTCTGGATCCTCTGTATTTGTGCGGTCATGTTACCGTATTGTTTCGTGTATCGCGCGATCACGCGAGAAAGGAGAAGGGGAACGTAAAGAAAAAGCGAATGTATAAAAACGTTCGAAATCTTTCTTAACGCCAAGTCAATACTCATATGAAATTAGTTTATTAGTTGTTTCGGTTGTGATAGTTGCGAAGCAAGTCGGAATAAACGTTGTAAATATACATACGTGCATTTCTTTCTTTTTTTTTTTTTTTTTTGGTCCAAAATTTGGATTGTAGATCAGGATGGAATAGATTCGGGACTGAGACTTACGTTAGATTAAGTAACGTAACGCATACGTGAGACAGAATTAGTTTGTATATATATATATATATATATATGTATATATATGTATAAAAAGCTGAATAATATCCGCAAATAAAACGTACGCACGTATTTTTAGTTTAAATCTAAATTGTACGTAAAAATTATGCTCAAGTTAAGTCAGATCCGAGTCTGATTTCACATGTGAGCTGTGGACATGGTGTGTGCTCACACGTGCATACGTTTCGGGCCATATCTTCTCCGCGTGCTCGATAACTTTCGTTTAAAAAACTTATCACAAATAGAGCGAATGTCAAAGTGTGTGAAAATAAATATAGGATGGGCTAAAAAAACATCACTTCCTACTAAGATAAAATTCGTAATTTTTTCGTTGTACATACATATTTCTTTTAATGAAAAAAATCATAAGTTCGAACTTGAATTTAATTAATTTTTTTTTTCTTGTGTTTTATTAAAAAAAAAAAAAAGAAAAAATAGGTGGGAAGAAACTTCTGGCCCGCCCTATAGAAATCAGCAATTCTATAAAAAGAAACGGTTACGGCCACGTGAAAACAGAGTGAAATCACAATGATACACTTCGTTGAAGGATGTATTCAAAGTTTTTTTCCGATAAATACCCGATGGGGTCAATGACACTTAAACTTGGAATTTCCTAATGAGTCACTTAATGAGTCACTCGTCACGGCGGGATCACAGTAGTAAAATTATCGGAGGTTAGGTTCAAATTGTCGTGTCGGTAACGTCACCGAGTGCCAATGGAATCGGCCAATGGCCTTTCTCCATTGAAACGGGGGATCGATGATGGCGAGTTCACAAACTTGGATCAGCGTCGAGTGTTTTTTCGAGTGCAGTGCACTCGAGGAACCTTGAGACCAGCGCAGCATCCACCTCTCGAAGAGGTGGAACCGCGTGCGGACCTTGAAATCGATCGCGCGTAAACGGTACAAACGGCGAGAACGTTTAAAAAAACGTTCGAATACACTCGGGTGTATAGAGGATTTTAAAGCGAACAGCTGGCATCGTATTTTTCGACACGCGAAACAAACATCTGGTTTGCAAAATGGCGGATTTAGAGCGTGGAAGCAACTCGACCAGATCGGCTTCGTCGAGTCGTTAACTTTTACGTTTTGTATCTTTCCTTGAATTTCACGTTTTCACCCATTTGCATCGTAACGAAGACTGAATATTATACTCAAGTAGAAAATTTTCAACAAGTGAAACAAAAAAAAAAAAAAAAGTTTGGTAAACCTTGAAATAATTTTGGCTACAAAAACGGGGTCTCCAGACCACTAGGCAAACTCGGGCAACGCTTGTTTCGTTCGTTTTCGATTGCGTGGATGAGATCGCCTGTTTTTATAGGCAGGCCGCGTTTCGAAACACCTCGGGGAGATTTAATGAACCGCACAGCCTTCAATGAGAGACCCAAATGTCAACTAGTGTCAACATGTTTCGCATTCAAGATTCTCGGGGCAATTTCCACATCGTATCGTTCACGTTAGCCGAAACTTGTCTCGAGATCGTTCCCACACACTTTCCCTCGACTCGGTCGATAACAGTTTCTCTTTCTGCTTTAACAGTAACAAATATTGCAATATCAGTTCAAATAAAAATTCATCGCAGAATTCGAGTTTTTCGTTCCAAAATTGCAATATTTTCTCAGTTTTAAGTATATATAAGTATATATAAGTGTAACCCGGGCAAAACAAATCATAAATTGATTACTTCTCAATAATTTCTATCCAGTGATATCACACCAACGAAAGCAACGTATTATTATATACGGTTCGGTCACTCGTTATGGTCCGCAATCAATTGCCAGCGCAAGTAGTTAAAGAATAGGGAATTACAAGTTTCCAGTTAAGTGTCCCGAAACTCGAGACCGAAAGTGGACACTTAAACGGGGAGATGTATTCCGCGAATTGGCATCGAAAGAAAGAGTGGGGATGAGCGTCAACTGTTTCACCGACCGGGTGGTAAAGTAGCGTAGAGTGGGGATGGTCCCAATTCCAAGAATTGGTGGGGATAGCGACAGACGCTTAAGTAAGAAGAAACGTCGATACTTAACTGGGGACTACTGTAATTAGGGGCAGAAAACGGATTGGTCTTCAATAATAATCGAACGATATAATAAGACAAAGTCAGCGGAATAGCTGAACCGCTGAACAGAAAAGCAGTCATTCAGCTATACACTAGATGTTTTATATAATTCATTAATCGACAAAAAAAAGAAAAAAAAACGAACTGCAATCGAAAATTAGACGTTTAATTATATAACGACGGTAAACGAGACTCCAGTAATTCGTGCCTTCTTACATACTTGATGTGATTGTGATTGGTTGCGTGAGTCTGTAATTACGAGCACGTAAGTCGATGTAAATCGACGTGTATTCAGATATGCATCGTTGAGATATGAAAAAGGAAGAAAAACCGATATACCTTCGTTCGTTTACTTTTCGAACCTTCGAAGATAATTTGACACTGTTGTCAGGTGTCCTTGTCTTATTTACTGAGACTCATTCGAAATTGCAAAAATGTTATTTACTGGGACTTACTCGAAATTGCAAAAATGTCATTTTTGGGGACTTAATCGAAATTGCAAATTTGAAATTGCGAAAATATTATTTACTACTAACTTACTCGAAATTGTAAAAATATTATTTACTGGGCCTTACCCAAAATTGTAAAAATATTATTTACTGGGACTTATTCGAAATTGCAAAAATGTCATTTTTGGGAACTTAATCGAAATTGCAAAAATATTATTTACTAGAACTTACTCGAAATTGTAAAAATATTATTTATTGGGCCTTACTCGAAATTGTAAAAATATTATTTACTGGGACTTATTCGAAATTGCAAAAATGTCATTTTTGGGAACTTAATCGAAATTGCAAAAATATTATTTACTAGAACTTACCCGAAATTATAAAAATGTCATTTACTGGGCCTTAATCGAAATTGTAAAAATATTATTTACTGGGATTTACTCGAAATTGCAAAAATATTATTTACTGGGACTTACTCGAAATTGCAAAAATGTTATTTACTGAAACCTACTCGAAATTGCAAAAATGTTATTTATTGGGCCTTACTCGAAATTGCAAAAATGTCATTTTTGGGGACTTAATCGAAATTGCAAAAATATTATTTACTAGAACTTACTCGAAATTGCAAAAATGTCAATTACTGGGACCTACTCGAAATTGCAAAAATGTCATTTTTGTGAAACTTAATCGAAAAAAAAGATTATTTACTAGGACTTATTCGAAATTGCAAAAATGTCATTTATTGGCAGAGAGTACACGGAATGAGAATGAAACTCACTGTTTAATCTTCTAAATTGGAAAACCGACTTTTAAAGGAAATTATAATCGATGACGGATTCAAGAAACACGTCACTCAGCTATCATTTATATAACATAAAAAAAAAAAGGATACGGAGAATCATTTTATCTGTCTCCGAGCAGGCAGATAAACAAGAAAGAATCGTGAGTGAGTCAGGTTTTACACCGTCTTTATCACGCGCGCAATTATTATGCAGCGTGTTAATTCATCGCTGGCCTAGAGACGTTTGTTTGAGAGCTGTATCCACTAACTTGCATACTTCAAAGATTTTGCAAACTTGTAAAAAGATATCGTTGACACAATGTGTATATATATACACACAGAGCGATTCTCAAATGCATTTCACGTCCGTATTTTATAGACGTAAATTTACAGATTTACAGAAAGTAAGTAAAAAGTGTCGTGTGAGGTTATGTCCTGCGTAGCTTATTTAGTTAAATAATTGAGGAAAATGTTCAATGCGTCCGGCTTGTGCCACTCGGCAGAAGCGAATATTTTTTTGTTAAAATTAAGGCTATTTTTAATTAATTAAGATTCAAGCGTGCTACAAGATATGTGTGTCGAGGCACAGAGTGCCACACATTTTCTTCAATTATCCATAATTTGTAAATTGATACTAGAACTAGGGACGTAATTCGAACAGTGAATTTTTTGCATTTCTTTAAATGAAAGTTTAACTTTCTAATTTTTTTTTTTTTTTTTAAAGCTTGTTCAAGCCTTTTAGGTTTGACCTTCATGTCAAAAATTCATTTTTTAAATAATAAGAATTACGTGTCACAGTGGTGGGGCATCAGGATTTTTTAGGTTAGGGGTATGGTCAAAAGAAGATTGAGAACCACTGCACCAGAAGTACGATTAAAGCATAAAATTTCCATCGGAAACACCGAAGACCAAAAAAAAAAAATAGAGAAACTTATAACACAATTGAGAGTATACAAGCTTTTATATATTTCACGAAAAATTATTTAAATCTTTAAAAACACACTGTTTTACGCCTATAAAATGTCTGACAAAGATTATAAAATTGGTAGTTCCAGTGTTAAGGTACTCGTTCGTTGATTTTAAAATAATTCACACGATATTGTTTACTTATTTCATCACGTTACTTTGTTTATTCATTCAAAGTGTAAACATTTAAGAATCACCCTGTACATTAAATTCGTGCACAAGTGGATACATGCACAGAACGTGCATACACGTTCCGAGTAACGTGGAGAAGTTTGTTGTACACGCCCATGAATCGAATTTCCGATATCGTTTCATTATAATCTAAAATTTATACAACGCGTGATTTCATCCACAGGAATTGGATATCACTTCTATTAATACTGTGTGCACGTCATATATATATGCACATGTCTTTGCAAAACATATGGCTAAACACTGTTTTAATATTTATGAGGCATATCGATACCAGAAAGATTTAATGAGACTGGATCTACGACAAACGGCGACAAACTCGAAAAAAGATGCTAAGATCATCTCTGATCGAGGATAAGACTAGGAGAATTTTGTAGAATAATAATCAAATATATCGATCACTAGATAACAAATTCGATTTTTAAATATTAATTCTTTATCATCTAACACAGTAACAGATAACTAATCTCTTTTGTTTTAATTTAATTTAATTTTAAAATTAATATCCATGTTTATAGATAAGTTATAAAATTTTCTTAAAAAAAAAAAAAAAAAAAAAAATAGAAACTGTTTTCACAAAGGATGAACAAACCAATTTATGACCAATTCTTTTTTTCTGTTCCAGCAAATTCATTGCGTGAAAGTTTCATTAATGGCGAAAAACTCCACGCTCGAGAAACGCCAAGACTCGTTGAACGATTCCGCAAAAATATTCGATCACCTCTCTCGGACTCTATCGATAGAAAATTTATACGTATAAACGAAGAGCGTCTCTTTGACGCTCGCTGACGTTTGTTTCACGTGTCGTTTTCATTTTCACCGAATCACTCAATGTTTTTTCCCACCGCATTTTTATGATAAATGCAACACAAAGGAAAACGAATGAGTTACATAAAGGAACGTAAGAAACGATTGGACAAATGATGAAACCATACATCATCACAATAGTTTATATCAGAGACCAATTATTGAAGAAGAAGACGGTTGATAGATCTCCCTGGGGTTTTTACGTCGTACGTAAACCGTGTGTTTCACCGTAGAGAAAAAGAAAGAGGGAAGAGTTTTTAAAATTTTCAAGCTCTGAAAATGAAATTTACAATTTCGATCGTAAGGGAACTACTTTTTCACGGTGGGAAAAAATTATGCTAGAGTTGCGCGTTGTTGCTCCTTCGTTAAACGCACTCGGATAATGGCACTCGAGTCCAAGCACGTCGGTGTCGTTCCTCTGGTTCGCCGGGAAAGTGTTTTCGTTCAGCTCTCCTTTGATGTTGTCGGAAAGGACGTTAATAAAGGCTTGTCCCTCGCGCGTCGTTTCAACGAAAATGCAACATTTTCTATTTTTTTATTTTTTTTCTTAATCGTCTACCACGCGAATAAAAGTTTAATTAATCGAAATTCTAAATTGTACAATCTGAGACACTTGACGATTAATCTTTCGCAGATAGGTTATGTAATTTACTAGTGCGAAAGACACGATCGATAAGATAGATTAAATAAATCGGTAACAAGAATGCAATGCAGTGACAGGAGTATCGATGTTCGAGAATTTCATCGATAACAAAATTATTACTGGGTACTTCGTCGAATACGAGATCACGTTTGAGGTTATACTACTTCACGTCGCTGAAATAAAATTGGAACTAGCAATTGGAAACACTTTACGAACATTTCTAGGGACAAATGACAGACCTTCTGGGAACAGAATGGTCGTGTTTGATTGGATTTCCGAGATGAAAGAAATTTTCGAAACGTCCGATTCAAACCTTGCGCACGAGATGTAAATAAACACCACCTGATCGACGAAGAAACGATTAGGACGATGCTAGACAATGCTCTGTTTCAAGCTACATACGTATATCTCTATTTTATAAAAGCGTGTGTATAAAACTCGAGGTAGAGACCAGTAGTACATATGTAGTAGTTGCATTCTTATTGATCGGACCGTTTTAATCTTATCTACATGACAGAGTTATCTAACTAATAAGCAGAAAACGTGAAACTAAAAAGTTGAGACCATCGTCACGTCGCTCTCGTAATATTTATTGTACTTACTATTCTTTCTTCGCGTGGAGTTCGCGAGAATGTTTTTCTTTTTTTTTTTTAATTATCTAACAAGTAAACAACAGGATACCCCTTGTAAACGCGGCTAAAGTTTATTTTTACCTCTTTCTCCTCCGAATAGATTTCATCTCATAGAATTCTACCGTAGAAGGTTCTCATTTCAAGTATGGCGAGAACGTAGAACTTTAATTGTATACGTGACGCGTCATAAACGCCAATCGTGGTATGTACTTGAATTAAAGTTGACCTCTTAGCTGTGAGTGACGAGTTATGCGAGGAAAGCAATTACAATTCGTTGCTCAAGTTAAATTTGTTCACGGGAAATAAAATTTACACATTTGTAAATTTTAGACGGTTCAGAATATTTTGAGACTAGGCTTGACTAGTTCTTTTTACGTCATTTCTAAATATTTTTTTTTGCTATTAATATTAATTATGTTAAACAATTAAATTATTGATTTTTCGAAAAAAGAAACTCTTTCTAATTTTTCAGCAGCTGCATTTGACGAGTACAATCGTCGTTCTAGCGACACATTTTTAAACACCACAGTTAAGAGGTTAAATTGCTGCGTAAAGACGTGTCATTCGGTTCTTCAAAATTGTCTCGACGCGATATTAAAAGAAGCTCGCCTATTACTTTTGGTAACAGTTCGATCCAATCGCGAACAAAATGTTTTTTATACATAAAATTAAACTTCAGACTACGAAAAACGACCCGTCATTTTCAATAAAATGTACAACGTGGATTCGACTCGGTTTTAATCACTTTAATCCAGAAACGACAGACGATAAATCACGCGCAGTTGATGGCAAAAGGAACTTCCACTTTGAGCAAAGCAATTTTCCAAAAGACGCGATATTGTTTCGTTTTCAGTTTCGTTACTCGCTAGTTCGTTTTTGACAGAATATCCAGACCAGATCTGGGTGTTTTGAAAAATTTTCAAATAACATTATCTTTAAATTACATTTCAAAGTTATTATTTCAGAAATCGTCTATTTGTAAAATAACGAAATTATATTGTTTCATATAAAAATTAAATTAATTTATTTTCATTTTCAATTTATCAAACAATTTATTTTGTTATTTCGTGATAACACACGCTAGTAAATTATATATATTCGATTTTCATTGATTAATTTTTTTTTTTCATCCGAGTATTTTCGTTCTCACTGACATTTATTCTGAATGTTATTTAAAAGACAAGTTTTCAATTACCTAACAAACCAATTACCTAATTTCTCATACAATCAAGTCGTTCTTCAATTTATTATTTCTCCAATATTATTTGCACAGCTTCAAACTCCTCTCCAATCGACTAAATAAGCTATATACCATTAATTGAAATCCATTATTTGCCAAATACTAGAAATATTATTTCAGAATTATTTATTTGCAAAATAAATTTCGCCCGCA
This sequence comes from Frieseomelitta varia, assembly GCF_011392965.1. Taxonomy (NCBI): domain Eukaryota; kingdom Metazoa; phylum Arthropoda; class Insecta; order Hymenoptera; family Apidae; genus Frieseomelitta; species Frieseomelitta varia. The sequence continues at coordinate 42,673 of NW_025110160.1, read as the reverse complement.
CGCACAGGTCTGATCCAAGCTCGATGCTATTTTTATACGTAACGTGATGATTTTTGTTCATACGTAATAGACGATTGAACACTCGTCACACGTGGCTTCGATAATTTGATACGCTGATAAACGGCGAGTGGAATATTCGACTGACTTTCGATAAATCACGATGGACAGCCAATGTTTCACGAAAAACAGTGTGCAACGATAACTCGCGAGGGTTGGGGGGGAGGGGGAGGGGGAGGGGGAGGGGGAGAGCCCAACTGGCACGACTGATCCCCCGAGTCAACGCGTTCCTCGCACGAAAACAAATAGTCCCCCGAGTTATCGATTCGAACGAAACCGATGGAGATCTCACTCTCTTCGTGTTGATGAAGTCCGACTATTGAATCGAAGAAGTATCGCGTTACGAGTAGGTTGGAAAGCAATTACAAGCTCGTTGTTTCATTCAACACTAGAACTACCAGCGGCCAAAGTGTAAGATCTGCAGTAGAGAGAAAATTGAGAGGCAAGGAACAGGAAAGAAATTTGCAATACGATAAAGAGCACGAGCTTCTATCGGCGTACTTTATTAAAAATCACTCGAGTCTCTAAAAATACACAGACGTTTATAAATTTTATAAAATTTCCACGAGGAAATTATAAACTGGTCATTTTTACCACTTTTGGTAATTCTAGTGTTAAAAAAAAATTTCAGTTTATATTTCGTTCATTGATCGTAACTAAACGAAATTTATTCTTTTTCAGATGGTAAAAAAATTACATTCTTGCTCTCGTTGTTAAAAACGTTGCTTAAAAACCATGATAAAAAAAGAAGAAAAGAAAAAAAGCACAGTAAAAATATACACCGCTCGTGACTAGGCGAGGGTTAAACAGTTATTGGTTGTGTGGTGGAACAGCACAGTATAAATATCACAATTAATTGACCACTTCACTTGATGAAAGTGTCAGGGTTCAAAAGCTTTAGATTCACTTTTGTCGTTAAGCGTCACCGCCTCGATTGTAACAAAAAACTTGCTGAATCTGCAGTTCCCCGTCGAACCGGATAACATTTCTCTACGATACAGATATACATCGTCCAACAAATCTATCTCCTTTGTATATTTACCTCCCTAAAAATTAACGATAGCGACGAGATACGTACATTGTCGAACGTGTTTCTCACTTTCACGGCGGGCGCCTCTATGCGAGTTCAGGTGTCACTTTGGTTATTTGCGAGCATTGCGTGCGCATGATTATCAGCGGCGTTCTATTTCGGTCATATAATTGTTTAAACGCTTGCATCAAATTTCTTGCCACCTTGTTTTTACAAATTGAAACGAGAGATGTAAACACGTCTCCGCAAGGACATGCAACATAACCGTGCCCGGAGATAAACCTAACCTAAAACTAACAATAAGTGGCGGTAAGTAAATGTCAACATTAAAGTAAGTGTCCCAAATTTTTCTATGAATATCTAACAGTAAACTAAAATTAAAATCGAGAGAGAAGTGTCGTACAATACCTAATTGCTAATTATCTGTATTATTGATGCAAAAACAAATTAATACTATCATTCTTGGCAACATATTCTAGCATCTTTTTCTTTCTCAATATTACCTATTATTAGGAGATATGAGAGATTATACATTAATGCTGCTATTTTTGACGACAAAAAATTAATTTTTCACGATGGATTTTCTTAATTTTCCAACAAGTAAATACTGTTGTATTATAATATGTTGTAATATTACGTTATATTTCTAGACTGTTAGGTATACGTAAGTGCAATTTCCTTTGTACATTATATATCAAAGCCGAGTCTTTTTCTACGTGCTTGTCATGCAGTATAGGACAAGTTTGAAAAAATTCTTTTTTTGATTAAAATTCTTATATCTTTTCTTCGTCGTTTTTTACAGAGAGAAAAATGTCTGAAGTTAAAGAGAAAAAAAGGACAACGTGAAAGCGGCCTTGAAAATGTTGCTCGAAGAGAAAACGACTATAAGGCAAGTCGTTCGAGCTTTCCACGTTCTAAGAAAAAAAAAACATCGATTAGTTTGCTTGTTGATATTTGTAAAGATATTTAAATAAAACGTTTGTCACGTTATTAATTATATAGATCTTAAAATCTATTATTTAAGTAGGTGTCCGGTACTGGACGATAATTTTTTATAACAAGTTGCGAATCAAGACTTTTTTTATTTATGCAAATTATTAATTCTTACGATAAAATTTAAGAAAAACTTTGTACCTTTTTACTTTAAATGTCATTTTTATTACGAACTTCCTTTCCTTTTAAAGTTTGATTTTTATCAAGAAGTTGGCCAAGTTATAATAGAAAAACTCTCAAGGTGTCTGGTTCTGTACGACTCTTCCCTATAGGAAAAAGTTGCAAAAATCATTGAAATAACTATCAAATTTTTGTATATATTATATATATTATTCTCTAACTTTTATCAGTCGAGAAGAATATTTTGCGAATTTTATGAATTTCATTCTGTATCTCTAAACTATATTTTGCGTTTGTATTTAACTTTTGTCATCAGAATGCCTACAAAAAGCGAGGAGCCTTGTTAAATGTAACGAAAGCGACAGTTGAAGCGATATTACTGCAAAATGTCCTAGATCAGAACGATTGGCGAATGATTTCAATGACGAGAACGACGATAACAATTTTGACGAATAGTTAAAACGCAATTAATGGAATTTTAGAAAGGTCACTGGCCTCCCGAACAGCTGTGAAAAGTGCACGCGTGAAACGAAAGTCCCGCCGTCGAGCAATTCTCATTCACTGGAATAAATTAGGAGTATCTAAACTCTGAAAAGTAAAAGTAAATATAAGCTTTAGACTTTTAGAACGTCTTTTCGCACATTTTACGATTTTTTACATCGTTTTCGACCCTGTGTTCGTTTTTTTATGCAATCGACATTTCGTCTAATATAAAGAAAGAGGTTATGTTCACGCAAGTAATCCGAAACGGATTATTTTTGTTTAACGGACTGTTTCATTGTTCGGTCGGTAACGTGACATGCGGAACACAGGAAGATCCTGATGACGAATAACGAACCTTGGCATAACGACTTTGCCGTGTGTTTTCCAATCAAGTAGTATACGAAGCAACTGCTTAGTTTTAGATGTAGATCGTGTTGCGCGCGCAACAATAAAACGCGCGAAAACAATAGAAGAGAGTACACACACAGTTGACACCGGTTCCACAAACAGACGTGTAATTCGTGCTAATTGGTTCGCAAGACAGCGAACAAAGGGTCGATGGTATCGTTCGAAATGTTTCAAGGATTGCGAATTGTCGCAACACGCGAATTGTAAACACGACGAGAGTATGGAATGTGGAGAATACAATGAGCAACTTATGTTTAAAAAGATAACACCTATTACGCACATCACGGACAATCACTACAGCTAGACTCGACAAAATTTGACTTTATTCCGGCTACCAATCAACGACGCGTATCATGTGAAACTATGTACATGAATCTTCGATTTAAATTTCGAATCATTATCGTTGCAGGCGGCAAGTTCGAACTGTTGAATTTCGTAGAAAGCTTCCAAGGAAGAAATCATGAGAAATGCATCGGGTTCGGATAACCCTAATTAACCTCACGAAACATGACGAAGTGGGGCAAATACTACGTGGAAAACTTTGGTATTTGCCTCGGTAGAAAGACGTGATTAAACGACGTGGATCTTTCATGTTCGACACCTTACAAAAGGCAAACAGGTGTTGAAATCAACTGGTGCTTTATTTTTAATACTCGTAATCTTCTTATTTCTTCTCTGTGATTAGAATCGATACGTTGGTGACGAACGAATGTTAAAAAGATAGTCAATAGAAAGTAACATACTCGGTTGTTATTTAATTAGTTTCACAATTATACAAAACGAAGATCACTTTTCCGCGAGCGCGATTTCTATATTATACAATTGAAAATACGCGCGCAATATGCTGTAAGGAAAGTATAAATAAATACGTATGTAATACAAATCCTGGAATAGAGCGTATTCCCCCCCGTTATCCGTTGAACAAACGAAACGAATAAACGTAAATAGCGATCTACGAACACTTTCGCAACTTTATTTAACCTTGAAAACGATTCGTCGAGATTTCGGGTGGAGTTAATTTTTCGCGTAATAAAACAAACTGCGCAATTAGGTACACCACGTATCCATGCATGTACAGGAGAACCTGTTGAGTGTATAATACAACGCGCAAGAGAGTACTCCCCCCACCGTTGGTCCAAGTTCGTGCCGCGGTCAAGAGCTATCGCTATTTTTCGAAAATAGAATCTTGGACTATACTGGATTATCAGACCCGATATGCGACTCGTTCTACTTTTAACCTCTTACGCTGGAATGACGTGCCACGTACGTCGAGAATTTTTTGTCCCAATATTTTCCAACATTTTCTCAATTTTACGTACATTTAAATGTAACCTGGGCAAAACAAATGACAATAATTCATTACTTCTTAATAATTTCTATTCAGCGATATCATACCGACGAGTTCAAAAAAAAAGCGACGAATTATTGTATATACGGTTCGGTCACTCGTTATGGTCCGCAAACCAGTTGCCAGCGCAAGAGGTTAACGATGCCTATGTATTTTTGGTTTCTTCGAATCAACTTTTCCATAGCTCAATTAGCAGACAGCTCGTCGTAAACGTCCGAGTTTCCCAACTATCGTACGAGAACAATAACTGGTTTCCACGGCAGAACTCGAACCGTTTGCGATATTTCTCGGGAAGGGGAGGGAAGGAAGGAAGGGGGAGATGTCCCCGTCCGTTCTCACTCGACTTTGTTTCTCTATCACTGACACAACGCACCGCGGGGCGCAACGGAAAGAAGGGGGGATGCGAAACCTTAAAAATCCTAGGCAAGCACGATCTTGTCGAAATCACATCACAGTTTTCTTTATATAAAATCACAATCTTTTAATTTTTTTTTTTCTTATAAAATCACAATTGACTATTCGTCAACCCTTTGAATTCCAAAGTCTCGGACTTGGAATCACGTTCGATTGATTAAACATTCCGGTTATCACTCTGCGCTATAAAAAAAAAAAGATTCAAAGAGTAAAAAAAAATCTTAAAGAGAAAAACGAAACATAAATTACTCGACGCCCGATTGGCATTTTCCTATGCGAAAAACTTACTATATACAATAACTATACACATATATATATTCTTTTTCCAATTTATCGCCTTGGAAACGTCAAAACTAAACATTACCAACGTTGAATTTCAAATCTTTCTTTTTTTTTTTAGAATTAAAAGTAAATCGACAATTTTCAATTGAATAACTTTCGTCCGTTCATCCTGATGAAAATTAGGGCAAACGGTTTAGTCGAGGTAACAAATGCAGAAAAACATTTCGCGACTACCGTGTTGAACGAAACGTAAAGTCGATTGCGAAACCAGCGCAACCGTGATTTTTCGTAGGGATCGTTTCATTAGAACTCGTCAATAATTTCGCATCGAGTATGCTATGATACGCGATGGCTTAAAGGTCGGCCTCGTTCCAGACGAGAATTTAAAAAAAAAAAAAAAAAAAAAAAAAAAAAAAAAGAAAAAAAAGGGAAGGCTACACACGTATATCGATTATTTACCAAGTGTAGTAATATCTTCTCCCCCGCGAACATAACCTATCTATCATATACAGAGATGTTTTATTGTTTACGTTTTATGTTTTTTTCTCTTTCTTTCGAAGAATATTGCACGAGAGAATGAGCACAGAATTACGAGCCGGCGGAGATGATATGTCGTCGAATAATTGGAAAGTTGCGATCACGCACGTGCCTACGTGCATGCCGTGATTATTGTTGTTTTACGTAAGCATGTTCGGTATGTACGTGTGCGCGTGCACACGAGCGCGTAGGCACCCTATTTAGCAAACGTCGTGCGTATACGGCGTATATTTTTTTCCCCCGTTCTAACGTAATACAAGTATAATAAGTACCATATGCGTGACAGCACGAGATGTCCGATATTACAAAACGCTTGCGGCTCGATGTGGACCTCCAACGTAGCGCTGCAGCTCTTTCCAGCCAAACATTTTCAGGATGTTCTATCACATAGACAAAAATCACAAAAAGATACCGTACGTATACATATGGTTCACTAAAAAGTTGCAACGAAAGAAGAATAGACACAGAGAGAATGATGCTTAGGCCTGAGCTTTTACGTTCAAACGACAAATCAAAGTCAACTTTCTTACGTCGATGGCCAACTTATCTTTTTCTTACAGCGTGACGATCGTAAATTTGTTACCGTTTCCTTCGCACATGCACATGTATTTATATCCACGGGACATCCCGAGAAAGTTTGGCCGGCAAAAATCGTAGCACTTGGTGTACGTGTGAAAGAAATGAAGAAAAAAAAAAGAAAGGAAAGAAAGAAAGAAAGAAAAACCAAAATCACTGGTTTCATATAGTACAGTTCAATATTTGACTTTTGCTTTAACCTCTTCCGCGATTCCGCCCCACCTGAGCTTGTAGACGCGCGACCGCCACTGTATCAGAGGATCTAGAACCGCCTGAAGGAAAAGATAGGGCCTGGTGATCTCGCTGAGTAACCACCCGCACACGAATTCTAACTTGTTGAACGGCAACGGGCCGTTCTGCACGACGCTCAACAGCGTCCAATCGAACATGAACCACAACAGTATGTGTACCAAGTAAAAAACAAGGGAGTCCCACTCGAAGAGTACGCTGGCCGCCCAGGAAGCACAAGCACCTAACACTAAACACTCGCTGAGCGGCTCGAGAACGATCGTCGTCGGCAGCATGGCCACCCGGAGCTTCGCCCACCGGCGCAGCCTCGCCTGGAACGAGTGCAGCTCGCAGTGGCCGCTGTTCTGCAACGCCGGCTGCGAGGAGACGGTGATCCGCCAGCCGCGGTCGGTCAGCGACTTGGCGTAGAAAAAGTCCTCGGCCAGGTAAACGCCGAACGTCTTCAAACCGCCGACCTCGTCCAGAGGCGCTTTCCTCAGCAATGCCGACATCCCCGTGTGACAGTTGATCCTGAGGAGGTCGGCGGCCAGGTACATGCGCGACTGCACAGTGCCGAAGAATATCTTCTCGTAAGCGGCAGCGAAACCCTCGCGGTCGCATGTGAACGGCATCTGATGCACAAGCGCGACGTTGTCGGTCATGTAGTTCACCATGTCCAGCAGCGTGTCCTCCTTCATCTTGATGCCACTGTCACTGATCAACACGTACTCGTGCTTCGCCGCCTCGTACGCCGGCTGCATGTTGTTGATCTTCGGATTCACGCCCACGTTGCAACCGCCGACGAACAGCCTCGCGTCCACCTCCGGGTACTTCTCCATCAGCTTCCGCACCAGCATCAGCACCGGGTCCGAGTCGTCCTCCACGCAGAACAGCAACTCGTAACGGGGGTACTGCATCGTGAAGAACGTCTCCAAATTGCTGAACAGATTCGGATCGACGCCCATCAACGGCTTTATGATCGACACGCCGGGCAACGGCGTCTCGTACGTTGGCACTTGGCTGACTTTACGGTGTAGCTTCCAGTGACCGGCGATCAGCGCCAGTGCGTGAACGATCCACATTACCGACCAGAATATCATGAAAAATATCGCGAATCCGTATAGGGTATATATCATGGAGTTCATCTTCGAACGAGAATCCTCGATGACTCGGAGGCCTAACCTCCGGAGGATGTGAGAGGGGGGGGGGGAGGGAGGGAGGGAGGGGACTGGGGAGGGAGCGGGAGCAAGGGGCTCCTGGCTCACCTCACCGCTTTGTCTTTCTTTCTCTCACTCACTCTCTCTCTTTCTCTATTTTTGTCTCTTTCTTTCTCTATATCCTTGTGTATCTCTCTTTCTCTCTCGTTTCCTCCGTGATTATTCGATCCTTTCGTGCCTATCGATCGGAGCGACGATCTGAAAGCCCGCCATCCTTCGTGGACGTCCGACAGACGATATCCGCGGCATCATTCGGCGACGTTCTCATGGTGCCGCGATCACGGGCATCGGAGCGTGTCGTGGACGAGGAGTTGCGCGGGCCATCGATGATGCAGCGTTTTCGGTGATTTCCACGGTGATGCGACACCGTGTTTTCACAACAACGGCGGCGACGGCGACCGCGACGACGACGACGACAACGGATACACGACCACCGCTTCCAACACATTCACGCGCCAGGTTGCCCCTACGCGGCTCACGGGGTAGATGCGTGGAATGACCGCGTCCACCGCTGCGAGGTACTTGACAGAACGCCGGCACACGCTCGCCGACGGACGTGTTATACCAGCGTCATATACACGTCTTTTCTTATATATTTATATGTATCTCTCTTACTCGCTTCTGTTTCTCTTTATCGCGTTTTATTTTTCACTATGTCCAGGACAACGACAGAAGGCTCGCCCTGCTGCTGCCCGGTGTGTCGCCGCGCACACCGGTCCTCCCTAATTTTCCACCGAAGCGTTGAACTTTCTCGCCTTTCACGCACGTCTACGTAGCCTCGGTGACACCGAGTTGACCGATCGTCAACGTAGTACATACGTTCCCTTCGACTTCGAGCTCCTCGCTTGAATCAATCCTCGAGCGACGCGTTCGCAGCACGTCGGTTGACGTATAGAATTCTCTCTCTTGCCTCTCTTCCCTCGTCGCTTTTGCTCCTTCTGACAACCGTGTTTCCCGATGCTCGTGTGTTTTGAAGAAGCGACTGGCTCACTAGACGCATCTGACGTGTGACGACCGCGAATAACAGCGGTTTGAGTTTCGGTTTGCGTTCTCGTTCACAGGCGACTACCTCCTTTCATAACGATGCGCCTACGCGGCCTTGTTCCGTTCCGTTTCGACCGCGACTACGGCACTGCCACCGCCTACCGATGCGTGTGCATGTCGATAACCAAACTTCGGTTGCCTCGGGACCCCGACTGGCGAAACGGGCGAGCCAGGCGGCTAAAAAGGGAAAAGAAAAGAAAAAGAAAAAAAGAAAGGGAAGAGGGACAGCGCGTTCGCACGACCGAGTACGTCTTTCACGTAAAACGACGCACCGCCTACGTCGACGGGATAACTGGCTGCATGTGACAGCCGGCAGCTCGCACCGCTTATCCGCTACTAAGTTCAGAGTGAATATAGCGCCGATGGTCTTGCAGCGGACTGACGTCTGCCGCGCATAACTCACCACTTTTTTAAGAACAATGTTAATCGTTATCGTTTGCCGTTATCGCGGCAATTTTCTATCGCGTTCTCATTGATCGGGAACAGACACAGTCGAACTATTATTTCCGTTACTTTTCGCAGGTATTCAGTTACGTATGTATATTTTGCAAAGTTCGTGGCAACAGTTTATTTATTTTTTTTTCTTCTTTCTTATTATACTAAGTACTAAGAGTTTCTAATCTTTCCAGACAGAACGTGGACAGAATTTACGGTGTCGGTTGTAAATTATTTTTCAAAGTCATTCGCAAATATTCTTTTAACATTCTCTTCTCTGATTGAAATTACGAGTCTCGTCGATAACACCTGTTATGTCGGTGAAATTTGATTTATTTCGTTAGTAAGACGTAAATTTTATAAAATTACACACCTGTGTGTGTTCTGGATTACAAGATTCTCCAATAGTCAGACGATCGAACGCGAACTTTAGCTGCCTGTTGATCTTGCGATCAAATTATACTTACGTCTTTACCGAGATAATTTGGAGAGGAACTTCAAATATTATCGCGCCAAACTAACGAATTTATCAAGAATATCTTTATCGCATTACTTGAATCAACCATCTATCGGTTTACATGGGCGTAACAGTGCAAACATGCGTATTAAGTACACAAGGGATAAAGAGTTGAGAATTGTGTCATACATGATTATCGATCATTTTTTTTTTTTTTTTTTAAGAAATGTGATTTAAAACATTAAATATAAAAATGTTTTTATACAATAAAAAATTTACATTAAGCAAGATTCTTATACACGTAAAGACTTATTTCTTTTTTAATTTATTACTTAATTAAACACTTTTTATAATTTAAGATACTTTTATGTACATGTACAAGTTTATCTTTTTTATGCTCTAAATTTTTTAAACAGCGGATGTTTATTTGCCGTGGACGAACTGGGAGCCTTTTTGTACTCGTAATAAACTGCATCATCCGCGCCAGACATTGAGGTCATGTTTCCCGCTTTGCGAATAATCTGGAATGATAGTCCAAGTGAAGTAAAATACGTGACAAACTACATAATATTTTCTTTAAGATTTAACGTCTTACAGGTCTGGGTCCTTCTCCGGGTATCCTTTCTTCATCCGCGTCCATGTCGCTGGCAGATAAGACTTGTTGCAACAAATGACCCTGTTCTTCTCGGGACGTGTACATCAGATCTGGTTCCTATTTTGATGATAAAAATCTGAAGTAATTTTTACAGAATCCTCACTCAAATGACAATAAGCGATACGCACCTCTTCCATTCCTGCAAGTTTTGTAATGACTTTGTAAGCATATCCTTGATTCACGAGAAAACGCTGCCGCTTTCTCGAATAATTCATTTCCATCGTATCTTGCGATACCAGCGTATAAAAGAACGCGTTGTATTCCTCCGCGATGGCACCTATAAAGAAAATTAACATTTAATATGTTTAATACAATTGTACAATTAAAATAATTTTTACAAGTACCTTTCTTAGCTCTTAAAATTCGACCCAAACGCTGCGCTTCCTGACGCCGTGAACCGCCGTGCGAAGATATTTGAATCAAAACATTAGCTTCCGGCAAATCGAACGAAGTATCTGCTACTTTACTCACAAATATAGTGTTCACTTTAGTATTGAATTTGAAGTTTTGCAAAATTTGTATTCGCTCGCTCTGGAATTATTTGCATCGTTATGTATCTGGTGATCGATACGACTTTCATTTTTTTTATTTACACTTACTTGACTGGTGGGGCCATAGATGTATGGTTTGTTCATTTTAATGGCATAGTGCTTCAAGGCAAAGACGTTATCTGAGAAAACAATGGTTTTATCGCCACGTCTCTCGTGATATCGTATCAAATACTGGCAGCAACGAAATTTGTTAGGATTCATTACATAAAGTAACTGCAAATGAAACAGCGTACAGAGATTGTCAAACATATCAAATTAAATTAAATGTGCGTTATTGATTTTAACGCATACCAATTTTTTGCTCATTTTGCAACCGAGATATTCTCTATAAAATTCCGGAGTCATGGGACACCAAACTTCGGCGCACTGTACTCTTGCGATGAAGCCTCTTTTTTGTAATTCCAGCCAGTTAGCCTCGTACAGTTTAGGTCCAATTAAAAAATTAAGATCAGCAATTTTATCATCTTCTCGAAGCAGTGTTGCGGTCAGTCCCAATTTACAATGGGACTGAACAATTGTCAACACCCTTCTGAACATCTTTGCAGGAATCGTATGTACCTCTAAACACATGATAGATGTTAAATCGTGAAAAACTACAATTTAATACAAGTTGAAAAAGTATGTTACCATCCAAAACCATTATTCCCCACTCCTGTTCTTGAAGCCATCGCATAGTTTGCTCTGCTTCCCATGAGCGTTTCTGCGTATGAGTGATCATAGAGTACGTCGTGATTAAAATTCCACAACCCATGGGCTTGTCCTTGGCCTCGCTCGTGAATCGACAAATCATCGAATCATCTGCGGTCGACCACATTTTGAATTGTTGTTTCCACTGTTCTACTGACACCCCGGAATTACACAATACCAATGCACGTTTCCGAACTGTGCAACAAGCTGTCACGCCGACTAAACTTTTGCCAGCACCGCAAGGCAAGACTATGACGCCTGATCTAGCACGCCCATTTCCGAACATTTTTCTTAAACTCTTCTCCTGGTAGGGTCTCAACACAGCCGACGGTTTCAAGTCAATGCTAAAATACAATTTATCAATTTTTAAGACATATATTTCTATCTACATTGAACGCAATTCTGTTATACTATTCCATTGTACTTTATATCTGGATTTACGGTATCGTTACGGAAGTCATATTCTGCTAACAAGGGATACTCCAACTCTATACATCTTTTTTGAATAATTTCAATTTTTTCCTGCAACACAATTTTTCATAAATATTCAAAATAACGAAAGTTCATTCGTCACAATAATTACGATGGAAATTTCATACCTGATTTACTTCGAAACTAACTGTCTTCAGTTCTTGCTCTTCTTCCTCGTCTTCATCTTCTTTGTCCATTTTGTCATAAAAGGTAGTTATATCTTCAGGAACAGCAGCTGCTTCTGCTGGAACTTGATCGTTAGTTTCTGTTACTTTAGTGACTCCAGTTGGAACGTTGGTCACTGCTTTTGCTCCAAACTGGCAAAAGAAGAAAATATTAATACTGTATTTTGTCAAAATAATTGCTGTTGATATACAAGCAGCGTTACCTGAGGTGCTTTTGTTTTGTTCTGAATGTTTGTAATTATCTCATCCTCTACAGTATTCTTCAACCTGCATTCCTGAATTACAGGGTCCTTCAGTAATTTTTGCAATACTTCTGGATACGGAGATTCAACGAAATACTTATTGTGCTTTAATACTAATTTCACCTTGCCGTATGACAATGTACACAATTTTATAAACTCTATAATTCCATCAGGAACAGTGGTTTTACTTAGTCTTTTCAAATATTCTATTATATCGTGTGTTTGAAGACCGACACTAACAGCAGCATATAAAGAATAAGCGGTCAATTTATACTAAAAAAGAAAATTTCAATTACTGAGAGTTTCATTATATTTCATATTTAATAAATTTGATATTTGTAATTATATCTTTACCTCATGAATATGTTCAGGACGACACACTGGCTCTGAGATAGCAATTAAAAAGTCATGAGCATGTTTATATACAGGGGAAAAAGATTCCAAAAAAATATGTCCATTTGGTGCCTAAGAAAGTTTAGACAACAGTGCAATTTAAAACATAAAATTATAAGAAATCAATTGACATTAAAATTAGTATTACCACCCAAAGCGGCCTTAAAACACAATCTGGTTTTAAAACCATTTGTGCTCGATAATCCTTTGCACCAAATTCATCTTCCAGTGCTGTATCATCTTGCTTTTCAACGTCATTCTTGGCTGCATCGGGTATTCCTTCAGTTTCATTGTCGTCTAAAGTATCATCATCATTGTATTCTTCTGGATCCTCTTTACGTTTTTTCCATTTACCTCTATCTATAAAAATAAATGACAGCTATTGTAAATAACGTCAAATAATTTATAATAAAAATGATCTCTTTAAAATATATTTTGAATAATTTCAATTAACTTCAATTTAAACTCAACAATTTTCAACTCAAATTATTTTAGTTTATAGGTAAAAATTGCAAAATTTTTATAGAAAAAGAAAGTAGTTTCATACCATTATCTTTTTTGAAACGTTTTGGTGGACCCATTGTTATTTAACAACTTAATTGTTGGATTGTCTAAATGGTTTACTTTAATGTTGACTACTATTATCTTTCATTTATTTATCATTTAAATCAAAATTTTATGCACTAACAATACTCGCACGTACAATCACATGTACTGTTCATTTAATTGTTTCCATGATAGTAGGTAGCGAACCTAGAACATGTACACAGTCGAGAAAATGATTAACCATAGACAAAATGTAACATAGATGTAGCATACGATGCAACTTTTCGATAGATGGCACCTTACGTTAGATAGATGAAAGTTAAAGAACTTCAGATTTTTAGTAAGAACTTTTAAGATATAACAAAATATATTTATATTATAAATAATCATTTTAGAATGTTCTTCACATTAGCACTTTACAATTTTAAGTTTTAAATAAAGAAACATTTTTACTTATATCATTAACATTTTGAATGTTATTTATTATTCACATTCTGAATGATGACCACTGATTAATTTGATCTTTTGCAACTATAAATGTTGATAAATTTTATCATATATGCAATATTGTTGTTATTTAGAAATTTACAAAGAAAAACATAATTTTCCTGTATCAGAAAAATGTTTTTTATTGATAAAACTAATAAAAAAATATAAGGTCAAATTTTACAAATCGTGATGCGATAATTAGTTATTTATATTTTTTGCTTTATGCACTATCAGTGCAGTTTGTATCAAGAGTTTCCTTATTGACTAGATCCAAGGAAAAAAGACAAACTAAAGCAGCACCTTGTTCCGCCCATTTTTTATTTTTTTCCCTAGAATAAGTCGAGACACGTTTTAAAACACGATTACACTGATAATGTAAGATAATGCAACATAATATATAATTCTATCCATTACCAAAAGGAGGATCCATATTTTCGTCCGTCGACGGTAACGATGGATCGAAATAACTTTCCTTTCTGCTGCGTATTGTAGCTTGGCATCTTTTTCCTTTGAGTGTGCGTCCATTTGTGTAATATCGTTTTTGGTAATTCCAGATCTGTTACGTAATTGTTTCTTAAGAATGCACAATGCATTAAAACTACGTCTTCTTCCTCTGAAATCTTTCTTTTATTAGACAGCTGTCCCTCATTCTGCTTTTCATCTTCTCTCATAGGCGAGACTTGAGATCTTCCCAACAAACCTTTCTCTTCAAATTCTTTTTTCTTTAATTGGCAATAATCACTTAAAGCCCATAAATCACTAAAACAAAATGTTAATCTTGTGATAAATATCGTCACAATTGCTTTAACAACATAAATCCTACCATATTTGCTCCAAGGTTTGAGAATTAAGGAACTTTCTGCCTAATATTGACTCCTGTTGTTCTCTAAGTATATTCTGTATACAGTACTTAGTATTGGAAGGTGGGTTATCACAATCCACGGCGTACTTTAAATATGATTTTATCACATCTTCCATGGGTAGTAAACCTTTTTTACTGAATATTGAACAGTTCCATTCAGCTGCACGCGCAAGCATCACGCTGTTGCATCCTGTTATTTCTTTAAATCTGCAAATAAATAACTACAATTGTCTTTAAATATCATACACAATGTACACGTTATGAACGTGACAATATATCTCACTTGGAAATATCAGAATATTTCTGTATTTCTTTTGATCCTCCGTTTGCTATAACTGGTATGGACAGTTGTTCTGAAATTTTCCTCAAGACCTCATTACGATTCATATGTTGTGGTCTTTCATTAACGGTACGACCATGAACCGCAATTGCCGATATACCGGTCGATTGTAAAAGCTCGCAGAGCTCCAAAGTTTCATCCAAATCTGGCAATACACGAATTTTACAAGTTACAGGGATGTTCAGATTATCTACTAGAGTCTTCAAGATATTCACGGCTATCTCCGGTTCTTTCAGGAGGGCTGCACCCATTTTCCCTACCAAGGAAAATAACTTGGGACAACCCATGTTCAAATCAATCCCGGCAACGTCTTGCTCTACCATCTTGGCCACTTTCAACGCTCTTGTTGCATCGCAAGTGCCAATTTGCAAAACTACTTTGTCTCTCTCTCTAAGACACGTTCGGAAGGTCACTGTACCATCTGTTTTATCAATGTAATCGACGGTCCCTAAAACGTCTAAAGAAAAGTCAATAGAAACAGCCTGTTTAATCTTCCAAAACAAATAAACTTCAATGAACGTTGTACGCAGCAATACTAACATTTTCTTACCGTTTTCACGACGAAACGACCGTAACAATTTCCAGTCTATTAACTCCTCTGTGTACACTATATCAGCACCATAGTCAAGCGCAAGAAGACGCATTGGAAGGGTACCGATTCGTACCATAGGCGCTAATATAAGCTTATTCTCGTAGTTCAGTTTCTTTCTTTCCATAGTTATACCTGCCTTTTCGTTCATTTTATTGTCAGCACGTTGCTGATAATAAAATCTTTATCGCGACGTGCCAAGGCGTTTTCAACGATTCTCATAATTTCTTATACTGGTATTTCTGTGGACACACTATCAAGATGAAAATATTTCCTCCCTGAGACATTTCTATTGTAAAAAATCAAGCAACTTTTTGTGTGTTCCTTGAACCACTGTCACGTATGTTGTCCCTTCTTTTTGACAACGATGCATGTGGCACTGCTTTAGGATTACTCGAGCTAGATGGCGGTCCCATTGTGTGCACTGTACGCCTAGTCGTTCAACCACCATAACTAGAATCTCATATTCCATGTCCGATGATAGTGTATACTTTCAAATTTGAACACTAAGATCGATCAACTGTCAAACAATACGGTTGTGAGTCGGGGAGTAATATGGTACAATCTTTCGATTGTTTCACTAATTTAGCGACTGACAAATCGCTAGGAATCATCATCGTGTGCGAATTATATACGTGAGGGATCGGTGATCGTGGCGATCGGATAACAGACAAAGGAAGCTTTGATAATGTTTACACCGTTGAAGCCCTCAGGGGCAGATCTTACCGATGTGACTATATTAAATACACCTCAACCACAAGCAACATCAACTGTGCAGAGGAAAAGCACGTGAGTTCATCCTGTCTACAAGTTTCATTCCGATAGTCAATTTGAGCGATAGAGATAATTAATTTTAAATAATTTAACTTAATTCAACGTACAGTGTGATGATGTTATCTAAAAGAAATGAATGACTCTTTTTAGATTGGAAATCAAAGACAAGGATATTGAAGAAACTATTTCCAAACAGTTTATGATAGATAAAAATGACACGGCACAGAGGTGTAACGAATCGTCACTTGGGATACTTAAGAACATGTCTTCCTGTAAGTTACTATGTTCTCTACTATTATAATGATAACCTTGGCAAATAATGGGTCTTTATAGTTTTAGCCGAAATGAGTGGCATAGAGGAAGTGAAAGTCACTCAAGATGAAAGTAAATTGGACGCGGAACTTGAACTTGCTAGGAAACTGCTTCAGAGGTGTAGCAACATAAAAAGTACATCTATTACATCTGGTAAGAATCCCAATTTTCTAATTGTAATTCTCTCTTTGTAAGTTATTTAACATGATCTCTGATTATCACAGATACGAGTAAAGAGAACAATACGAACATTCAGAATGTATCAAGTAATCTCACTCCTTCGACATTAATCGATTCCGCTCAATTAATTAGCTACAGTCAAATTAATCCACAGAATGAAAATACTGTGCAATCAATTGTTAATAAAAAAAGCAGCGTGAGTATAATTTTTGTTACCAAGAATTAATTCGAACAATCTTTCAAGTGTGTTCATGTGTAGGTCGTTTTCGAGCCAAATGAAATCACTGCCCGTTCATCCGGATTAAGTAGACATTCGGAGAAACGCTTGTCATCGTCAGTGGCATCAAGTAAAAATTTGAACCAGATAATATTTGACACAGCGACCGCTGAATTTATGGCTAAATTCAATAGTGAAGATTTTCGTTCTGCTTCTGACATGGCCAGTCAAATGCTAGCTGATGAAATGTCTTGGCAACAGAATTATTCCTACGCACTTCCCACAACATCTGCTACCGAAAACGATTGCTTGAACCTGTCTTGTTTTTCTGGCATTACCGGCGAACAAGATTTATTTATTGAGTAAGCATTACGCAATTACAAATATTTTGCGTGGCAAATGTAACACGATCAATTTTTCATTAGGGGGCGCAAAGTGTCTGTGAGCGAATATTTTATGAGAAAGTGTGGACATTTCGGAGAATTGTCAGATGCGGGGATAGAAAGGCCGAGTTTGGGTCTGTCCGTAAGCAGCCCGCCCAGAAAGAATCAACCTATGGCTTTGGTTGATTCAACTTGCACCTCTGCAGTAGGAGGTTATTATCTGCATTTGTTGAGACAAATTTCTTGTGAATAATCTAAAAGATTATTCTTTTATGTAGATTCCTCAATCGGATCCAGCGTCATGCAGGATAAAACTCAAAATATTCCAAACATAACAAAGGACATAGAGGAGCAAAGTATTATGAGTTTGACCAGTATTGCTCAAGCGCTACACGATATCGATAATGGTACACCGCGGAGATTGGTGGATCAATTGATTATGGCAAAGAAAAAAAAGAAAGCACAAGTGCAGAATGAAAATACAATTGCACATACTTACACACTGCTGTCCAACAGAAGGTCCATGCCTGTTACTCCGAGTAATAATATTGATGATTTCGGAAAGAATATGACATTGCTGAATTATTCAACAAAATTATCTCTCGATAGTAAAATGATCAACGAATCTATAGATGTTAAACACTCTGTCCCAAAGATGCTGTCGCTTGATTTTAACTCGGACGCGAAAATAAATTTTGAGACCATTTCTCAAGAGCTTAAGAAAGAAATGAGTATTGAAAATCGCACTCACGAGAGAAAATCTGTCGATCTCGAAAAGGAGGAAATAGGACAGAAAGAAAATATAAAAGTAGAAAATGTTTCGTATGAAGATAAATCACAGAGTTATATACAAGACTTTACGAATTTGCAAGAGTCTTATGTCAATAGTACGATGTTATAACACAATAAGTATATAATCTATAATTTATATTTATTCGTTTTGTAAGTTACTAATCTTTATTTTTTGCAGATGTCGTTATTGGTAAAAATACGGAAGAGCTATGTAGCTGCATCGTTGGTATATCTAGAGAAGTAAACATTGAACTATTAAATAAAAGTAACAGATGGGTCATTTATACGTTAAGTATAAATCAAATTCAGGGGGAAAAGCATAATGTACGACTTACACTGCCGAAAGATGTTATTCTTATAAAACCAAATGCCGAACAATGTACCAAGGTAAAGGAAGAAAATTACGAATGATATAAAAGTTAAAGTGCAATTATTTCAGATTAGCGTGACAGTGCTGAAAATGTGCAAACCAATCATAACAGTTTTAAACATAACAGTGTCAGACATGGTAACAAGAATCGAATGGATTATGAAGCATATTATTTGCATCAAGCCTGAGGAAGTCGATATAAGCGTGTCAAATCTTACTCAAAAAAAGGAATTAGACTTTCAATATATTGCCGAAAACAGCACTGCAGTTTTGCCTGTTACGATAAAAAATAAGAACAGCGTCGATGTTCCTATTAAACTTTCTATACTGAAGGTGATAATTCCATCTAATTAATCTCACATGAATTTATTTTCATGTCTTCTATTCCTTTTTTTCTTTTTTTTTCTTTTCTTTAATGGAATGTAGAATGAACTAGCGATATTTAGCTTAGAAAATCAAGAAGAATTACAACATGTTATGCTTAAATCTCAAGAACTGCGTGCTGTAAATGTTCAATGCAAAGGTATCATGAAAAAAGATACTGACACGCAGCAACAATATTTACAATGTCATGCCGGTACATTGATGATTCAAGCTGGAGATGCTTCAGAGGATAATGTGACAGTCCAGGAAATTCCTCTCATTGTGCAAGTAGGAATTTACAAGATACAAACGATTGATACAGATTTACCTCTGGTTGTCCCTCATAAACAAAGCAAACCCTTGTCCGTGATTAATCTTGGCACGATACCGACGCGAATATCAGCCTCGTTTGTTCAAGAAATTGAAGTATCAGACATTTCGAAACATTTCTCAGTGGAACCAGAAAATTTACTTGTGCAACCGAACGAAATTGGCTGCTTTTTTATTACATACAAGCAACAAGTGTCGGACATTCCTAAAATGTGAGAGGATTATTTTGTAAATTTATTACAAAATATCCTAAATCGTTTTTCGTTTATTTATTTACATTTACAGACACGCGAAGATTAAATTAACCACTGTTGAAAATGCCCACTACTATTCTATAATCGGAGAATCAAGCTTACATACCGAGGCAGAAAATGAAAATATTGCTCGATGTGACACACCTCAGTATTTACCATCTGTTAGTTCTCCATCGTCTCCACACAGCGTAGTTTCAAACAAGTAAATTTAACATTAATCATTAATCTTACATTATAATTTTTCCAAAATTTTAGCTATTGATACTTTATGCGATGATAGATCAGGTATATCTGGCAGAAACTCGCCTCTTAGCTCGGTGTCTGGTTCAACTGTTGCCGGCGATAAAATTCCTATAAGAACAACTCACGCTGCTTTGATATGGAATAGCGTGAAAACAGGGAAATCGGAAATCAAGGAGTTCACTATTCGTAATACTAGCAACAACAAGATCAAGATACAAGCTGTCATATCGGACAGTGAACAAAATTTTCGGGTAATATTTTTCATCCACTGTATAATGTTTATTATTTTACAAAACTGCATTTATAGAAACGTTTTTTTCGGATTTTTCTAATTTTTTCAGTTTCTTCGAGAGCGACAAGCCGTTGGTACGACGATAGTGTTGGTTTTGCAAGGCTCGGAGAGTAGGACGTTGTCTGTTGTATTCAGTCCTCATCATATAGGCACAGCTACTGGGAAAATAATATTTCGACATTATGAGCCAAAAAGAGAAGGTGCTGTGTCTGGACCTTCGAAAGTGGTAAATAATGTGATGTTGCCTATTGAAATTTCTCGTAAGCTAATTAATATTTGAATCAATTTGTACCGTGTTATTTGCAGCTATTTCTATACGGTTACGGGGGCTACAGCAAAGTTGAAATTTCAGAAGCATTTAAAGATCCAAGTGGAAAAATGTGGTTGTCGCTTGGTATTTTAAATTCTGGAAGCTCTCTGAATGCAAAAATCAAACTGCAAAACATTGGAGATCTGTGTTCCTATGTTAAAATAAAATTAACACCTAAAGGTATCTTGAGTGTATGAATTACATGTGAATGATCGCTTACTATTCACTAAATTTCTCAACAATTCTAGCTGTGTATCCTACTATGGCATCGAGCTGGCAAGTAAATCCAACTGAATTGTTGCTAAACCCCAAAGAGGTTCAGTGGGTGACTTTAGAATTCCACCCGCGAAAGGAAGACTTAATGCTACTGCAACGATCTAATGTATCACAAGCTGGGACCCTGTTAATCACCCATGGAGATGAACCTACTCGTTGGCGAATTCGTAGGTGAGTAGTGATACATTTACAAATATAATTATCCTGCTCTAAGTTGTTATTAATTAAATCTTCTATTATTACTAATTAAATCTTCAGATTGTATAACAAGATGAAAGAAACAGGCGAATTGAGCGGTAGTGAAAATGAAACTTTTAGAAACATAGTTCATCCATTATGTAAAGTCTTTTCTGGAGAGCAATTCATGTCGGACATAAGTGCCATACGAGATTCAGTGGTAAGTAACAAAGAGTTTAATAATTGTTGAACTATTTATAAAAATGCATGTTATTCAGCATAATCTGGGGGATCTTTGTCGAGGGATTCGTCAACATGAGGTAATGTTAACGGTGGAAATGTGCGCCGACGAGACTCTATCTGTCCTCCATGACAATGTCGACGAATCGCAGATGTTTCACTCTCTGTGTAGCGATAATAGTCATATGTACGAAGGAAATTCAGAGAGTTTTATGCCTTCGGAGTGAGTGTATTCGAATGACATTTTATAAAACATCAATTAAATTAAAAATTAAACTGATATTTAATTAAAAACTTCTTCAGAACTTTTTTAGGAAATAGTACGCTCCAAAATGATCTCAATACAGATAGTTTTATGGTTAGTCCATCCGTCATAGTCTTAAATCCACCGAGTAAAATGGAAGCGATTGTAACGTTAAGAAGTTCCAGTACCGTGGCAGAACCGTTCGAAACTACTTTGTCAAATACGGATTACTTAAAAGTCGTTCCTGCCGAGGGAATGATACCTACAAGAAGAGACTTTCAGCTGAAGATACAGTGTAAACGAAAGATCGAGCGGAACTTTAATGCAGTTCTTGAAATTTTGACTGAGAATGGAAAATACGATGTACAAATAAGAGTGATTGTTAAATAATGTAATGTAATGTAAATTAATCTTTTTTTATTGAAATATTTATTATACAAAACACGTTACAGCTTTTTAATTTTTATACAGACAGTATTTTTACTATCAATAAATTAATTTTCAATGAGTTCCCTACTTATTCATATATTGCCTTAAAATATTGTAATGTACAGTGTTGATCTTAAACTCTGTGTTGTTTTGCGATTGAAGTGCTTGTATTATTTGGACCATATTCTCCACGTCGTTTATGCCGGAGTGCAGTGTTCCTATTATCGGGAGATTGAGATACGAGAGCATGTCCGACAAGCTTCGTGGGTAATAATCTGTCACGTCACAAACAACATTTTTCAAGTTTATCCACTTCATGAATTGCTTGGGCAGAGGTATGTCTTCCAACTCGCACTGTTTTGGCAGCATGTGCTTCAAGTCCCAGTCACCGCACGTGACAAACGTGGAATCGTTCCCGTCTTTGAAATATTTGTGCTCTTCCAGCCAGTCGCAAAACTTTTCAAACACCTCTGGAAAGTGAGGTTGATTTTCTACCATATCCTGCACGATTCCGGTGAGCTCTGTGCAAAACGGATCGAGCCGAGGATGGTGCTTTGGCTTGATGTACTCGTGAAAAACGTTCTCCACCTCCCAGCTTGTCGTGGACACCGCCGCGCAGGGAAGTTCGATAATTTCCTGAGGGTCAATCTTTTCATACTTCTTGCAAGTGCATTCAAAGTCCAGTACGAGCAAATAGTTGAAAGGTTGCTTGGCTTCTTTGTTCCCTTTGTAAATCGATCGAGGATATTTCGTGAGAAGTCGTGTCGCCATTATTCCATTGAATTGTCTTTTCAATAAAAAAAAGACAGTTACCAAGATCGACTAAGTAGGGTTAGGACGCTTAACTTGTACATATAACATCAAAGTGTCGCCATATTTGATACACAAACGTGATAGAGACCACTTGCGATGCTTTATTCACAATGCCTTTACTACTTCCGGTTTACGGTTACGATTGAATATCGTTTGAATATCAATTTCGAAGTTACTCGATATCGTGAAAATACGAATTACTCATCGTAACATCGAATTATTATTATTCGAATTACGTAAATCCCGAGATTTTCGAGTCTTCGAACTTTCGTTACCATCAGCGTCGCCAGTTGCAGTCACTGCATGCGAGTAATAATGTCACTGTGTATAGTACAGTGTATCGAACAAACTACAAATGAAACGAAATCGTGAAATTAATAATCTATAACCTGTCCAAGCTTTTTCAATCGATTAAGCAACGCGTCGCCCCTTTTTATTATATTTTGATAGATCAACTCTCGATCGCAGGAAACATCAGGTGCCTGTCCTCTGCTGCACCCGGCGGCGCTGATGGTAACGATCGTCCCCGCTACCTTATCGATTTTACAGTGCAATCTACCATTGGCGATGAAACGCGCCACCTCCTGCTCTATGTATTCTTCCGTCACGCCGAACTCTGTCGCCATTCTGCTCAAATTGATGGTCCTGTACGCTCGCAGTAGCTGACTGTACGCCTTTAGGCGCATCTCCCTCACGTAATAGCGACAGTGGAGGTGGAGCAGAGGATTTGCCCTGAGCTCGCGCTCTATCCAGGCGAGGTTCTCGAAGAATTCTTTGTAATGGCAATCGTGAAGGGAATAGAGGTATTCTCTATATTTGGGAGTCTCGGTGATGAGAGCCTGTTGCAGAAGGCCGTTGTTGTTGAACTGAGAGTTAAGCTCCGATCGAGACATGGAGATCATCCCCGACAGCACCGTGTACTCTACGACCTCTTTGAAAGGCAACAATTCGTAGGATTCGAAGGTGGGGATGCAATCGAGCAAAAGGCGCGCGGCGCGAGCGAAGTTCCGTATCGCCAGATAGTAAACGGTCTCGTATACTTTCAGCTTGTTGCGGCAACACCAGTTGTTGCCCGACGCGCAAGATCCTTCCATCAAGTTTGTTATCTTGACGATCGTCCGGCCCATCGAGTGGACGTTACTTTTGATATACGCTACTCTGAACAAGCCGAACGCAGCCTCGATTCTGACGCTGGACGAGTTGGTCTCGTCGTTTGTGACGGCGTTCACGATGCTCTCGGCGCGATCGAGATCGCCGGTTTCGCAAAGGAATTCGAATTTCTCTTTCCAGTTTTTTCTCTCGCTGTCCTCGAGAGCAGAGCCGTCGGAGGACTCTATCCTTTTCCAAGTGATCTCGTTCTCACGCTTCATCCTGTTCAGGAGATCTTCGTCGACTTTCCAGTCGAGCTCCTTGCACACGTCTTCGTAGTGGCGGGTCATGTTTCTCCTTTTTATGGCGTCGAGTAACTCAGCCTTTAGGCTTTCGTCGTTTCGGTACTTCTGCAAAGTCAATTTGAATCGGATTTTGATGAGTAGTATGTACTCGGGAGTTGCGCGACACAATTCTGAAATACTCATGGCTCTTACTGTTATTGCTCATTGGCACGATAAATGTTACACGACTTTCAGATACGCGGAACGACAGTTTTTTGTTTTTCAATTTGCATTGAACGCAAAGCGATTTGAACTGTCAACATATTTCCCACAATTGCGTTCGACCAATCGGCACGCGGCTGATGGTTCGACCAATCAACGCGTGTTGTTTGAAACAAGGAAAATGGCGCATTTTCGTTGCCGGCGTCGTCAAACAAGCGTCAATACGTCTCGATTCTAACCTCTTCTACAACATTTTTTCGAAATTTTTAACGCAAATTCGAATTATAAACTATGACAGAGAAATCCATCTATTCTACCAATTTACCATGGTAAAGTGTACAACCGTTTAAAACCGGATTTCAAAAGTAATCGAACAAATATAAACTTTTTTGTTTTTGTTCTTTTAGGGTAGAAAAGTATCGGCCGAAGAAACTAGACGATTTGATATCTCACGAGGAAATCATCCAAACAAGTCAGTATAAATGCCAATTCAATGATTTTACAAAAGTGTGCAACGATCGAACGTTTACTAGAGCAATATCTTTTTTTATTGCAGTAAGTAAATTCATAGATGAAAATCAACTTCCTCATCTCCTTTTCTATGGACCGCCTGGTACAGGGAAAACAAGTACAATACTTGCTTGTGCACGCAAATTGTACACGCCAGCTCAGTTTAATTCAATGGTTCGATACGCATATCATTTTTATTTTATATAACTAATGATTGTTTATACGCAATGTTCTCTTTCACGTATAGGTATTAGAAATGAATGCTTCGGACGACAGAGGTATCAATATAGTTAGAGGACAGATTCTTAGTTTTGCAAGTACAGGAACAATGTACAAGTCTGGTTTTAAATTAATCATCCTCGATGAAGCTGATGCCATGACAAAGGATGCCCAGAACGCTCTTAGGAGAAGTAAGTTACGATACAAACGATTTGCTTCAACCACGAAGGACACGTTACTATTAAAATGTTGTTTCAGTAATAGAGAAGTACACAGATAATGTAAGGTTTTGTATCATATGTAATTACCTTAGTCAGATTATTCCTGCACTTCAGTCTCGGTGCACTAAATTTAGGTTTGGCCCGTTGTCTACAGACCAGATTTTGCCAAGACTGGATACTATTATTAAGGAAGAAAAGTAAGTGTATAGATTGCAGAAGAACGTTACACGTATTAATAATATTTTATATGTCCTTTAGTTTAAATGTTTCGGAAGATGGAAAACAAGCATTGATAACATTGAGTGGAGGAGACATGAGGAAAGTTTTGAATGTTCTTCAAAGTACATGGCTTGCTTTCGGTGCAGTCACAGAAGAAAATGTTTATTCCTGTGTTGGGCACCCTCTTCCGATCGATATAAAAAACATTGTTAATTGGTTATTGAATGAATCATACGAGTTGTGTTATTGTAGTATCCTTTTCATCTAATTCCAACTTCAATTATTGACTTTCAAATTACGATTTCCTTAACGTATGTTTAGAGATACAAGACATGAAGCTGAGGAAGGGCCTGGCGTTGCAGGATATATTAACAGAACTCCATTTGTTTGTAAATAAAAGTATGCCTCTTGCTTATAAGTTTCGTAAAATATATAAGAAAGATATCAGTCTAATTGTTTCGTTCTAGTTGAATTTCCAGATTCGATACTTATCAATTTAATAATTAAACTGGCCGAAATAGAGAAGAGGATATCTATTGGCTGTAGCGAAACCGTACAATTAAATGCTCTTGTTTCAGCGTTTCAAAGCGCTCGCGATATCGAGGCTTCTTAGCGTTTGAGGAACGAATTTTATAAATCGAGGTAAAATCGAATTTAAAGCACTATATATCTATATGAAGGATTTTATACAATAAAGCTTAATCTAGCAACAATGTAATATTTATCGTTGTTACTGTGTAATAAAGAAAAGATCGATATTTTTGGACTGTAGATGTGAAGCAGCGGATTCCTCCGTGTCCACCTCGTTCTTTAATTCTCTAATAAATTACGTTCTTTCGTGAGCGGTATCAAAGTGGCGAATCTCGGAAAATAAGTTGTCAAAGTCTACGCCACAAATCAACCGAATCATCTGAGCAGTGAGCTGTTTGTGGCGCTCGTAAATTTTTATCCTAGCCCAGCCGTGTAATCTTGATCATCGATGTCTCTAGAACAGTTATAGAAAACTTATCCCGGAAATGATAAGTTTCCCTCAGAGGGTGGTACACAACTGACAGCCGTACTGTCTAGGCGTGTTGTCGGTGCAATAACTGTGTGTAGGCTATAGTTGATCGTACAAATGAAATAGTGTCTGGCAGTAGCCCGACAAATATCGCTCAATCAGCACGCGATCATTCAAGTATGCCGACGAAAACACATCCAAGGTATAAACATGCAACGTCATTATTTTTTGCGTTATATACCGTGATAGCTTTTCAAAGTATGAACTACAGATCCAGAATCATGTTTCTTAATACTTTTTCTTTTTTTTAAATAATTTCAGTAATTTTCGAAGAGAATCTCCACTCGAATAAGTAGAACTCATCGAGTGTAATTGCGTCGTTCGTCTGATTAGTTAATATAATGACAATGTCAGCACGTCAGAGAAGTTTGATGAAATTAAACGATACGAAGGAACATTAATCATTCGATTACCATTAATGAATATGTATCGAAAAACTAGTGCGGTTTTGCGTCAGCGCTCAATTTACATCGCTGTCACTTGTTAATGCGTTGTACATTATTGTTACAGCCGCGAATGGAGAGCTTGCATATATGTCGTGAGCCTGAAAGCGAGGCTAAAACCACTGAAATCATCCTAGTCCAAGTAGAATAACCCGACATTGAACCGGCATGCTATGCTACCAACCACCTTTCTTTTCTCTTTCACCATTCGTTACGGAAGTGGATACAGGTTCCTCAGTTCCAAGCTTTATTTTATAAATTTTTAGTCAGTTTATTGAAACAAACTGAAATGGAATTTGATTCTTTATTTTTTTTTTTTTTTTTTTTTTTTTTNTTTTAGATGAAATTGGAGAAACATGAATGTTTGCAGAATTGTATGTTTGTTGACTGATGTGAGTACAGATATTACATTGGAATTGCCATTTAATAATTAATAATTACAATGAAAGCATAAATTTTAACTCGATGTTTCACGGAGATTATTAATACAGATTTAGTGCTACGTCTAAACTACTGTGCAACGCCGACCTTTACATGAAGACGGATCATGCCATCGGTCAACTCCTGAAAGTCCTCTCGATTTCTTTAATTAAGTTTCTGAAATTTTGCCAAATCAGCGCTCGGCACATTTTTTTTTTTTTTTTTTTTTTCACGTCGAAACGAAAAAAAAAAAAAAAAAAAAAAAAAAGAATAGAAACGATTCCAGTGCCTGTAATTTGTATTTTGCCCATTTGTATTTTCTCCCATGCAAACTATCGAGATATTTCAACGAGGACCGACCGGTAGACTGCAGATTTATCGACGGGAAAACAAGCAGTGTACGACCATAAAGAGTAATGCGTGCGCGACGGCACGTAGCGAATTTCCGAGAATTGACCAGCTAACTTTATATTTTATATCGCCTCGCGCGAACGGGGCCGACTCGTTTCACCGGCGGATAAATTCGACCAGACGAGGTGGGCGGACGAATTGATAATTAAATAATACTCGTACTCGATATCAAATGAAACTTTCAGCTTAATAAGAACTTGCCGGGGTGAGTGCACGAGCGCCCTTGCTAGCACGTCGATTCTCCGAGTTATTTCAGCTTGAAAACTTGGCGCAGACGTGCCCTTAACTTTCTGCTTCGAAATAACTAATTCAATTAGTATATCAGTGCCGGTGGTACCCTCCCCTCCTACGTTTAACTACATCTTTGCATGGTGTATCTAATCTTCGCGCTAACTCCTGCATTGCTAATCTCTTTCGTCGGGGAATCAATTATTCTCATTACTTTTTCCCTCTGGTTCTTACTTTCTGTAATATTTGCATAATCTGTGTGATGATATTAAAGATGTAAGAATGCGAGGAAATGTGAGAATTTGTGATTGTGCCTGTCTTTGAAACCAAATGAAAAATTAAAGTTTACTCG
This sequence comes from Frieseomelitta varia, assembly GCF_011392965.1. Lineage (NCBI taxonomy): Eukaryota > Metazoa > Arthropoda > Insecta > Hymenoptera > Apidae > Frieseomelitta > Frieseomelitta varia. The sequence continues at coordinate 14,357 of NW_025110160.1, read as the reverse complement.
TTAACTCTCCAAAGTGATTCACATTTGATTGAATTGGGTATCCTTCATCTTCATTGACATTACACAGTATTTTTCATGTAGAATCGTAGAAAGGTGAAAGCGTTTCTTACAATATATGTATACTCTGCGTTACGCTATTGCTAAAGTCCCCTATTATCTTCGCAGATTTCAAGCACTTGTTGTACAGAGATGTCTAGACACTCGAAGAAAGGATTCTTCATCCTCCGCCGAGTTGTGTCAATACAGAGAAGAGAAAAAAGGGGGAGGAAGAGGAAAGAAGAAAGGAACTGCGAGGGAAGGGGAAGAAGAAGGAAGTGCGAAACCACCTCTGTCGGCCATAAATCCAACCAACTCTTCTCGCAGACGTGAATTCTAACCATCTTGAACCATCCAAATGAACAGACAGTCGAACATGAGACGAGTCCTCGCACCTGTTCAAGATAATCGAGCGTCCGTGATCTCTATTCTCTTCTCGTTAAATTATATATACATGTATGTGTCGCCGAGAGCGTGCGAGTCACTCAAAAATCACGCTCAGTGCAAGGTCGACGGCATTTTTCTTCGTTCCGGTCCCGGAAAAGCGCAATAAACGTTCGCCCCGGATGAATACAAACGTTGCACGATTTTAACGTACAGCGTTGGCTGTTTGCGCGCGGCATCGATCCGCGTTGGCAGCGCGAAACGAGTAAATCTTTTTTGCGTTTCTCTTTAAACATAGAACGGAGTGGAAAAACCGAGAAAAAAAAAGGAACACCTTGCCGAGGGCGTCGATCGCGATGAAACCGGTGTGTCTGAATATTGGAACGTCGCGCGTGGAACGAACTAAACGATTCTTTTGACCGACTTGGAACGAAACTGCCCTTCGATGGCAGAAGAAGAAGAAGGTAGTTTAAGTAAAGTTTATTCCGTTCAAAGATATTTCACTGTTCGGCCGCGGTACGATATAACATTAAATATATATTGGAAAAGTGACTGTCACTTGTGCACGTTGCTCTACGAAAGTCCCTTTCACGAGTTACAAATTTTTCGTTTATCAATAATGTTTCGACCACGACGATCTCATGCTCGGCGTGTAAAGAAAAAAAAACAAAAAA